>NC_133757.1:29188888-29491666 GCF_036562045.2 Rhinolophus sinicus | reverse complement strand
CTTACTCAAAATGAATTCTACCTGACAGCACTAATGCTACAGGAAAGTTAAGGACACACCGCAACAAAATTAGCCAAAGCTCTAGGACCTGAGTTATGTCACTCTACCTCCCCGGACCTCAGTTTCCTTATTTATAGAAACGAAGTGCCTTTTAGATACAAGCAATCCCGAAGGAAGCAGCCACCACAACCCAGGGAAACCGACCATCTTTGTTAGAATTCAGGGAAGTGGGTAAGGAAGCATGTATAATTTGAAAAACCACATTCAACACAGTTATTGTTTTTACAATATAAACCACAGAAGTAAAGCTCCAAAAAATCTATTGTGTTGTTTGGCAAGAGACTGAAGCAGCACAGGGTAGGGGAGATAGATTTTTTTTTTTTATATTGAGATACATTAGAGGAGATCACTGTTGAAAACCCCTTTTAGCTCAAAGAGTCTGTGAAATAAAAAAATAAAGTTGATATTCTATTAAATAAACTCTTTAAAGAAAAAAATCCTATTTGTCAAAATAAACAAATTTTTAAAAAGTCGTTAGGACTACTTAAGATATTTTTCCCTTTTGTAGAAAAAGTGATTTCAATAATTGCACAAACATGTAAAATTGTGCACAGAAGACTCAAGGTGTTTGTTTTTTTAAAACATATTTGTATTTTTTAAACACAAACCAAGTCTGATAATATTCCAAGCCAAAACACAACCAAGTTGGTTCTACTCTGGTTCTAATATTGCTTCAAAATCCTGAAAATCCATTTTAAGTAAGGAAAAGAAATGAGACATAAAGTTCATGTAATTCTTTCTGTGGTCAAATATATAAGGCTCGATTTTTAATCAAATCTCTTCTACAAATCTTTTGGCCATCTTTGCCCACTCAATAGCACCATTAGGGATGAAAAGACAAAAGACCAAACTGAATCCAATCCGTCTGGCTTTCATTAGCGTTGCTGGTAAATAGTTTGCTGAGAAACAACTGGCAATCCCCACACTACCTGTCAATATCAGTTTGGGAAATTTTTATGGATGTAATCTCTCCTCAGTCCCCATTTTCGGAGATAATTAATCAAAAGCTAGTTGTATGCAGATTAACCCCTAGAAAAAATAATTGATGTATATGTATATCATCAGCTCTCAACACCTAAACCTCCCTGTCAGATTTCAGGTTATCCTCTAAGACTGGACTTGGATTGGGAGCACCAAAATAAGAAGAAGGCCTATTAGAAAAACGAATACTATGAAAAAGTGGGTGCCTGTTAGAAAAGCCTCACTACCTTACCCACCCTCAAAAAAATAAGCGCACAGGGAAATTCCAGAAAGCAGATACCGCCTTTCCTCTATCTACCAAACTAACCTCCTCTTGCAGTGTCCCTTCATTTTATTAAAATAAACTTTAGTATGGAAAGAAGTAAAACTTAATATTAAAATCTTCCATTCCTAAAGGACCTTGTGAAAACTTGGTAAGACCCTCTCATTAGAAACTCTCAAACACACAATTTATGGGTTTTGTGGAACCCCTTGAACCGTCAAGGTTAAAAATCCTTGCTGGAGCCCGGAGAATCATGTGCCTCTCAATAACCCTCTCTCCTCCTTCAGGGATGGGAGCCACCCAAACATCACATTTGAAATGTAAAGAGTAATAAAATGAAGTCTCCAATTGCACCTGATGCTTTAAGCTACCTGTGTCAAGTGTCAGTTCTGCCATTTTTAAGCAATGCTCCAAGGATTTCTGTTTCATTTCCTTGACCACGCAAACTGGGTCTTATCCAAAGCCCTCCTCTCTCCTGTTCTTTCTCCTTTTCTTTTTTTAACTGAGCCTAGAAGCTTATGGCCAAATCAATTTATAAGTGAAGGACAAATGCCTGAGAACAAAAGCCCCCAGCGAACACTCACCCTTACCACCCCTTACCAACTCAAGATGTGCAGGACACTGCCAGCCAACGTGGCTGTGGGCTGCATCTGAAGCAAGAACAGAATAAGGACACTCCATTCAACCTTTTTGTCTGGGGTACTTCCTGGGGTTTTCATTGGCATTTAACACCAAGACACAAGGCTCATTTTTCATTAAAGTTGCAAGACTTTCACTTTGGCCAGTTTCAAATGGTGTAATTGATCTGCACTGTCTTCTTAAATAACCCAACTGAAGGACACTGCAGCTTTAAATATTTCAGTGCTAACTAGCAAATAGACTCCATTGCAATATGGCTCTGAAGGTCGCGTCCTATTGTCTCTTTCCTCTGGAAAAAAACAATTTCTACATCCTTCTTCTAGGGAACATAGGAAGGGTTACCCCTAGAATTCCCACTCTTCCGCCTGGGGCCCCGGTAGAGTTCTAGTGGTGGCTGGAATCTTACACTCATCATTTTCCCGGCAGGGGCAAGGCGCTGATTGCTATTAATGATGATGCCGGCACCTTAGCGAGACATAAACACATGTGTTCACATTAGTTTAATTGAGCGCGTGCAACTGTCTGAAATAGCACCACTCGCGACTGGGCTGTGCATCTCCACAAGAAGAGCAGGGCCGGGGTGCTTTAGGAGTGGACAGCTTGCAGGCGGTACCCTGCGCCCCGACTGTCATAACCTGAAACGTGCAGCCCCTTAAAACGACGGGAATCTCAGCCCACTCATCCTGGGACTACGCCCGCACCTTGCCACGCACTTGCTGCTTTGGTTGTCAAAAAAGGTCCAAACAAGAGGCCCAAGCACGGTGAAGGGGAAAAAATAAACGAAAAGGAAAAGGCCCTTTTCTATCTTGTCAGGGTGAATAAACAGGAACCCGGGAGCAGCCACAATGTTCCCCCACCCGGGTGCCGGCATCGCTGCCTTGTTTAAGGAACACACACATCAGCCGACGCTTACGAGGCCGGGAAGAAGGGGCAAACGAAGCGGGGTAGGAGGAAGGTATGTGCGGGTGCACGGGAGCATTACCTGAAATGGCAACAGATTGTTACCATTATCGGTCCGGAAAGCGTTATCCTCCATCCAGGACTTGGAGGTGAGCGGGGCCGCGCGGGGGAACTTGGGCGGCGCGATCACGTTGCTGGAGAAGGGCTTTTTGAGCGGCGAAATGGGGTTGAGCGGGGAAGGCACCCCGACGCCCACGCCCACGCCCACGCCGACCGCCCGGCGAGGGTCCCGGCCCGCCTGCAGGCCGCCCCACGGGTTGGACGGCGCGCTCCAGGCGGCGTTCACGCTCTGGTGCGTGTTCCAGCTGGACGAGGCAGAGGAGGCGGCGGCGGCGGCCGCAGCGGCGGCGACGGCCGAGGACGAGGACGGCTTGCTGGTCATGATGGGCTGGTGGCCGTACGCCGCGGCGGCGCTCCTCTGCGCGTAGGGCGCCTGGCTGGGGCTGGCGGGTGACCGGCGCTGCTGCGGGGGCTGCGCCTGGGGGGGCTGCGCGGGCTGCGGCGCGGGCGGCGGCGGCTGCTGGTGGTGCTGGGTCTGCGCCAGGCCGATCTGCGGGGAGAAGGTGCCCCCGAAGACGGGGTTGACGTGGTGCGGGAAGTTCTGGAAGAGCATGGTCCCGTTGACTGGGGTGATCCCCTGGAAGAAGCTGTCCTCCACCGCGTTCGTGGTGCCCGTGGACCAGGTGCTGCCGAAGGACGGCGACAGCGACGCACCCGGCGCAGCGGGCTCCTGCTGCGGCGGCGGCGGCTGCTGCGGGGGCTGGTGGAAACTCAAGCCCGGCAGGAGCGGCGACTCCATCTGCATCTTGTCGGAGCCGTTGGGGGCCGGCTGGGCCGCTGCGGAGCTGAGCGCCGGCACTGCGCTGCTGTCCTCCGGCTTGGGGGTCTCTGAGGAGAGGGGCGTGGACGGGGCTTCGGCTGCGCTGGGCTCGGGCTGGGGCTGCTGCTGCTGCTGCTGCTGCCGCTGCTGCTGGGGCTGGGGCTGGGTTTTGCTTTTGTCCATCAGTAAATCATCCTGCATGGTTTGCGCAGCTGAAACGGGAAAAAAGAGAGACGCGTTATTGTCAGTGTGATCGCCCCTCGCTGAAGCGGGCGGGTGTTTTACTTGCGAAAATCCAGTGCCACCTCTACTAGCCAATTGCAATGCAAATCCATAATCTCCCATTTAGAAGAGCAGGTCGGACTGGGGTGGGAGGGCTCGCGCAAGGTCTCTAAAAATACTGTGAGAGCGTCTTCACCCTTTCTGATGTCTTGGTTCCTTTTCTGTATTAGTGAGAGATGTGCTTTAAGACAGAAAGACAGCAATTTCGCCACGTCTCTTTTCCCTTCACCGGAACTCAGAGCGTTCACCCTGCAATGAGAAACTGATTCTGGTTCCTGTTTTTTCCCAAGCACCACCCTCCCCTGGTTATTTGCATACGTCAATAAATACTGCTGCGTCCTTCAGCAAGGTTAAAAAGACACCGCACACGACCCTTTCTTCCCCCCTTCCCTATTTGGGCACTTTAAAGAAACAGCAGTCTTATCCCTCTTGATTAGCAAACTGCCTTCTAGCGTTGATAATTGTTTCATTTAGCAGCAGCAAACCACGAGGGAGGAAATCCTTGGCATTCGTTAGCAGGAGGACTCAGCTGCACAATCATTCTCTGGCCTCCCAGTAGCTGCAGCTACTCCATTTTGTTAGGAGACAGGGGGGAAAACCCACCGCTTTTAAAGAGGTGAAAATCTACTGAACCGTTTGGAAGTGTTTGCTTGTTACTCTAAGGATTAGGGTTTTTCTGCTTATTCCCCAATTTTCTTGTCTCCAATTCTGCCACGCGAGATTTTTGGCATCTCAGTGGTTCAGCTCTTTACAGGAGCCTGAGAATTTCTCTGCAGAGTGTAGAAATGTTCTGGTTGGATTTGAGGTGAAAGAGGGTGGGGGGAGGCAGGCTGACAGACACTGAGTGTGAGATGGAATAGGGCTTTTAAAGAAATCCCCCTGAGATTTAAGTAGAAAGTCAAGATAATTTGGGGGTTGCCAGATTTTCATGTTTGAATCCTCCTACTGCTGCTTTGGTCACAAGACTTACGCAAATTTAGAATCCAATCTCTTATCACTAGTATTAGCAGTGAAAGATTATGGTTTGAAAACCCTGAATTACCATATGCTACCAAAAGTGTTAAAAATAGCATAGTACAAAGTCCCAAATTGTCATACATTGTAATTATAGTGCATTGCCATTACTGTTTCATTTAGCCATATAAGGAGTGTATGGTATTTTCCATTTCGCATAGGACTGTATTCGCTTCTGCCATACTGCCTGTTTTCTCATTCCAGGGTGAAAATAGTAATCACTCAAAACCAGGAGATTTCCATATACATGGTTCACTGAGTTAGCTTGTCCCTTAGAACATGTTAATTGTTTTAAATATATTAGTATTACAGTGCTAAGACCCTGAAAACAAATATTTTGAAATGTTAAAGGAGCATATGACCAAACATATAATTATTTTTAGATGATGATTCAGTGTAATTGCAACAAAGTTATTAAAATATTTAATGCAGTTACTTAACGCAGATACTTAGAGAAGCATCCTTCTCAGGACACTTGTGAAAGGGCATTCAAATACACACAGAAGCTATGCCTTGGACATCCTCATGATAATAACTGTTGTAAAATAAATGTATTGGAAAATGGAGATGCTTCCACTCTTAACTATTAAGCAAAATATGTCAGACCGAGAAATGGGATTAAAAGTAGTTCTCTTTTATTAAAGACTATCTTTAAAATGGTTGATCTTTCATTTTAAAGTTTCATACATAGACAAAATAGTGGGCTCAAGGAAATGCTTCACAGCTACCTTACTCTCTTTTCTAACCCTCTCTCCTCTATTTCCCCCACCAAAAAAAACCCAACCCATCATAAACTGCCAGCTACTACCAATAAAACCTAGTTAAGACTGATTTTATGTCCCTCAGTTACCCTGTCTAAAACAATGGCTTTGATCAGTGTTGAAAAATATGACACAAAGAGGCAAGCGAAGCTTGGATTCACAACACAAAGTTCTATTGCTGCCAAAGAAAACGGTCATAGAAAGAGACATTTTCATACTTGGTTTAAGCAGTGCTGTAGTAAACGATTATAATCCGGGGTTTGAGATGCTTCCAGTGGGCTAGAATTGTCTTTACAATAGCCATATCATCATGGCTGAAATATGCATTTGATTATAATTTCAATATCACTCAGCTTTTCCGATGCTTGTGTCAATGCTTTTAGTTAATGCCTTCAGTTTAAACTGCATGCTCTTGGTGGAAAAATTAATCCTGTACTATAGCAAAAAAAGCCAAAAAGTAAGCTGGACTCAGAATATTTTATAAAAGCTATAATTAATATTAATATATTTATTGAATTTTTTAAATTTTATCATACCATGAACACCCATTTTTCTTCTCAACACTCCTTAAAGATATAAATTTCACTTTCTGCATAAATTCACTCTGTCAAGGTCAAGACCCATCTTTAATAAATAAGACCCTTTAAACAAAAGGTAAGCAATAGATTAAGGTAACATTTACAAAGTTAATATGCAGTGTCTTTCAGTGACTGCTTGTATAGTTTGTTTGAGTCCGGGTTTTTTTGTTTTTCTTTTTGTTTTTTCTTTTTTCTTATTTACAGCAAAGTCCGAGAAATAGATACCTTCTTCCCCTCCCCCATCACACACACAATAGATCTTCCTTTACATGCAATCACCCAATCTCAAGTAACAAATTCTTAGTAGCAGTTACCTTTGAGTGTCCAGTTTTTAAGGATCGATAAAATTAAAAAGTGTACAGTATTTATTTTCTTCTTTCAGGTTGATTATGTGACCGCTCTGGCAAAAGCACTTTGACAACTGTAAGAAGAGAGGGCATGCGCACACAGGGAACTGTGGGGGCTGAAGTCCTCCACAAGGTACTCCGCCTGTCTTAAGCACGTTCAGCCAGGAAAGGAGGAAGCCTTGCAAATTGTGATTCCAAGGGGAAGAGGTTGTACCCGGATTACATTATATCTTCCTAACCAATCTAAATCACGAGTTGTTGAAATGACAAAGGGGAAAAATAAAATTGTTTGTCAACTTGATTTAGGGAGCCCGGTTAAAACAGAAACTAGATTGTAGGGCTCAAAATAAAAAAACCCAGCAGAGCTACCTTAAATGGTATTAGAATGGTAATGACTGGGTAGCGAGCAATTGGAACCATACCAGAGCAAAAGAGATTGGGGTAGAGAGGGATAAGAAAGGGAGGGGAGACTACCAGGGAAAGATAAATACTTAAAATCTGACCATGCATAGCAGAAACATTTTTAATATTATAGAATGAAAACTACCTTAATATTAAATGTGATATTAACCTTAGAGGTCAAGTAAAAATAGGTGTTAGCCACAAATTTTTGACATCCACCAAGATTTCTTTGCATTTGAGTTTTCAATGAAGGCACAAATCACTTATTTTAATATGTTACCTGATATGCTCTAAATCAACTCACCTCATTTTACTTGTCAAAATGAAAATTTACATTGCATTATTCATACAATGATCATTCAAATAAAATTCAACTCTTTTAAGCAAAAATATTTTTGAAATATTAAATAATATTTTGAAGTAGTTAAAAAAAACATGTTTAGTGTTTCACTGCATAGGACAGTGATTTCTTTATTCAAGACAAAGTAGATAGTTTCTATTTTCTAAAAAATGTTTTGGTGTACATTTTTCCTATTTTAACGTCATGATTCCGAGGCTGGAATCTCACAACATATTAACATCAACCGTTATCTATAGCTTCTAAGAGCAATAGTTCAACTACCAGTTTGCTTACGTAGGCAGGAGATATTATTTCTTATGGGATTTGGCTCAATGCCATTCACCCAAGGGGTTCAGAGTAAATGTCAGTTGATGACTATGCTGATTGAACTTGGAACTAAAAATGCTAAGCATCATTTAAAATTGTCCTTATTCACCAGTTAGAACTCAAGTAATACCAGAGACTACCAATTTGCAGCAGTCAGTATTCTTTGTTTCTAGTTATTTCTAAGGAAAAACACTAACAACTGAAGAAGAAAAAATCACTTTCATCAATCTGCCAAAAGCTCTTTTTAAAAGAACTAAGTGGTTTTCTTATTCCTACTATGAACTTAGCGTATATTCCCTAATTTTTCTCTTTCTCTACCAACCCTCCTTAAAAAGCTTCACTTCTGCTAAGGTGCTATTCTTAACCATTTGCATTCCAGAGCCTGTAAGGATCCACTCAAGGTTAATCTGACTCCAGAAGACTTCCTAACCAACCAAACTTCTACTACATTTTCAAGTATTGGAAGACAAAAAAAAAAAAAAACCTCATAAAATCCTTACAAAGACTTGATTTTTAAAAAATCATTTGAAGTTAATGTCAAGATTTTATCAGTAAAGTAGACACTCTGAAGTTATTCAGGTATGCTTGAAGGTAGTTTACTTGGGCATTTACTAATCCACTGGACCCCAGGTGCTGGTTTACTAATAACTGGCACAATGGAGAAAAATAAACTTTGGCCCCTGACCCTTGATAAATGACAATAAAAAATTAGCACTGCTCATACTTAATGTAATTTTACTGTATTTGACAATGAACAAATTTCTGCTCTTCCTTTCCTAAAATTAGCACTCAAATGAAAAAGAAAATGACTCCAACATAAATGCCAGGGTGTAAATAAATACCAAGCAAACAATATAATACAGGAGCACCCACCAGAACGACAAAGACCTTCGCTACTAAAATCCTGTTTTTTATTTAACCAGAAAGGAAGCACTTTCTGAAATTTTGTCTTCAACTCACAAGCTTAACCACATAACTCTTTTGAATAGACACGGAATGTTGTAAATACAGAGATTACAGAGTTAACTCACTCAAAAATACATGGGTCAAACTCATCTTTCTAGGCTTCCTTCCTTCCTTTCTTTCCCTATTTACATCACTAGCACAGTGCTTATAAGTCCTGGGCAGTTGAATGGATGAATTTGGATGGATAAATGAATAGACGAATGAATGAATGAAATATAGTTTTTGATTATCTAAAACGGCCATGTTTTGAGTAGGTATTAAATTATTCTGCATTTAGAAAAGCAATTACTTTTTCATCAACTGCAAGAAGTATGAATGGGAGTGGTATAAGACAGAAAACCATCTTGGACCTCATGATGCTCAGCAGTATGCAGATCATTTGATTATCGTCATGAAATAACATTCTCTAAGCACTAATTAAATGGGAACTTTGTTCCCATCTAAGAGTTTACAATCTAATTAAGACACACACCCCACCTCTCCACAGAAACGCCATCATGAAGTTCACAATGGCCGCTCAGAGCTAAGTCCAATGGATGTTTTGTCTCTATCTTGCTTGACCTTGCAGCAACACTGACATAACTGACCGCACTTGCTGGATATACCTTCTTCCCTTGGCTTCCTTCGCGCTGTCCTTTCTTGGTTGTCTTGCATTTAGGGTTATTCTCTCTCTCTCTCTCTCTCTCTCTCTCTCTGTCTCTTCTTTGCTAACTGACTTTCAATATTGAGTTCCTCAGGGCTCTATCCTGGACCCTCTTCTCATCTCACTCTTCTGTGAGTGGCTTTCCCAATGATAAGGAAAGGACCAGGCCTATCGTATTGACAGCTACATTCCCAACAACTATCACTGTGCCTAGCGCATAATAAATGGGTATTCAATAAATATTTTTAAAATTACGATTACATTTATATGCAAAGGGCCAAGAATGCCAAGGCAAGCGAGGTGGCAAAAAAGAAATAAACCTTCAGGACTTACACTACCAGATATCAAGACCTATTATAAAGCTATAGTAATTAGGCTGTGTAGCTATTGGCACAAGGATAAGAAAATAGACAAATGGAACAAAATTGAAGTCCAGAAACAAATCTATATATGTATGGTCCTCAGATATTCGAAAATAGTAGCACTGCGGTAGTGAAAGGATGGTCTTTTCAATAAAAGATACTGCAGTCAACTGAATATCCAGATGGCAAAAAAGAGACCTTCACCCTTGCCACACCATACACAGAAATCAATTCCAGATGGATTGTAGGTCTAAATGTAAGAGGTAAACAATAAAGCCTTGAGAAGAACATAGGAGAATATTTTCATAACATTAGAGTAGGCAACAATTTCTTCAGCAGGTCACAAAAGAAATAAACATAAAGGAAAAATGTAATAAACCAATTAAATTAAGAACATCTGTTTTCCAAAAGCCAGAATTAGAGTGAAAACTCACAGAATAGGAAAAATACATGCAATAGCTTTATAATCAGAATACAGAAAGGACGCTTGCAAATTAATAACAGTAGATATCCCAAAGAAAAATTGACAAGAGACTTCAATGGAAGATATCCAACAGGCCAAAAAGCATATGAAAAGATACTCTACCTATCTAATCATCAAAGAAATACAAAATAAAATCCGAATGGCTAAAATTGGAAGAGGCAGACAATGCCACACGTTAGCAACGATGTGGGAGCAACTCATTCTCAAACACTGCTGGTGGAAGTATAATTTAGTATAACTATACAACCACATTGCAAAACTATTTAGCAGGGTCTATTAAAGCAAACATTCACATACCTTATGACCCAGCAATTCTGCATTTAGATCCATACCCAATAAAAATGCAAACATGTTCACCAGAAGACGTGTCAAAGCATCATTATCCATAATAGCCCAAACCTAGAAACAACCCAAATACCCATCTATAATAGAATGGATAAGTAAATTGTGATGGATTCATATAATGGAATCTCATAAAGCAAAGATAATGAATAGACTCCAACTCTGTAAAACAATATACCATGTTTCCTCGAAAATAAGACCTAGCCAGACAATCAGCTGTAATGCGTCTTTTGGAGCAAAAATTAATATAAGACCCAGTTTTATTTTACTATAATACCAGATCTTATATAATATATAATATATAATATATACTATATAATATATAATATGATATGATATGATATGATATATGATATGATATGATATGTTATGATATAATACCAGGTCTTATATTAATTTTTGCTCCAAAAGATGCTGATTGTCTGGCTAGGTCTTATTTTCAGGGAAACATGGTAGATGAATTGCATGAATACAATACAGAGTGAAAGAAGCCAAACACAGAAGAGAATATACTATAGGATTCCATTTATATAAAGTTGTAATAAAACTAATTTATGGGGTTAGAAGTCAGCATAGTGGTTACCTACACAGAGAAATAATGATTGGTAGGGGACATAAAAGGGGATTACCAGGGATTTTTGGTGATATTCTGTTTCTTGAACTGGACGCTGTGTTACACAGGTATGTTTACTTTGAAAATTCAGAAAACTGGACACTTAAAATGTATGCACTTTTCTGCATTTTTGTTATATTTCCATTAAATTCATAAAACATACACATGTATTTGTAAAGGTTACCTATCTTCTGTAGGGTAAAGAGGAAACAAATAGCACAATCTGGCTAAACAGGAAGGGGAACCTTAAGTCTGGGTCATCTAAGCTAGAGAAATAAACTGGGGGCTCCCTATGTGCCAGGCCTGAGCTAGATGCACTAAATGCAAAGACTGAAAAAAGCTGAAGTCCCTTGACTTCAGAGACCTCACAGCCTATGGGGTGGGGTCATTTGGGTCAACTTTGGTAAATTAGATAATTCCCTAGGTAACCTAGGAAGATTTTAGATTGTTAAAGTCTAAAGCAAGTTATAAGCAGGAAGTCTACATCGTTGGAGTGAGGACCTGTCAAGCAATTCTAGATCAGACCAAGTCTGAGAACAGAAGGAGAGAAAGGCAGCAAAAGGGGAGCCGGGGTGGTTTGGTGGGTGATCGACCTGGAGATCACCAACAATGGTATGTTAGGCTTCTGGTCACAAAGCAGCCATTCCAGAACTTCCCCTGCTTTTTTCATGGGCCTTGTCGCTAACTTCTGAGAGAAACCGAGGCTATGTGACAGTAATGTCCTCAATTTCTGAGCTGCCTACCACCAAGCTCCACCCTCCAAAATTATCTGTATCCCCATCCAAAATTATCTGTATCCCCATCCAAGAGGAAGCAGAGTTCTTTTACAGTTCCGCAATGAATCCCTCGATATATAGTCTAAAGCTCATTTCTTCTAGTTTCCTTGAGACCTAGTTCCTTAATTATTCCGAACTTTCTCCTTCCCATTCCAGACAGGCTGTTTGGAAGAAACTTATAAATCCTACCTCTACTTTCTCACTTGCAGTTGACTCTCAGACTTACTGTATCTGGCTTCTCCCTCTACCATCTGCTCAAATTGCTCTTGCTATTGACCTTACTAAAGCTATCAATGACCAACTGACATTTTTCCATTCTTTATTTATTTTATTTGCCATTCATCCTTCCAATAACACTTGTAGGAAGCAGATTTCTAAGATGGTCCTCCAAGATTCCAGGCTAGAAGGAAAATAGGAACCGTAGTCCTATAACTGCAATTCTGCCAACAAGAAGAATGTGCTTGAAAGTGGATTTGACAGCCTGACAGAGAACCCAGTCATGCTGTACCTGACTTCTTACCAACAGAACTCTAAGCTAATACATGAATGCTGTTCTAAGCCATTAAGCTTGTGATAATTTGTTACACAGCAGTAGAAAACTAACACGACACTATTCCATTTTCTTGGAAGACAATTGCTTTCCTGGCTCTCCATTCTCAAGTTTCTTATCAGTCGCCTGGCCACTAAATACAACTTCCTCCGGGGTTCTCCTAATTCTGTACTCTTCCTGAGCAATGTTATGTTTATGAACTGGGAAATTAAGTTCACCACTACCTAGGTTTCCAGATCGAATCTTTTTGCTAAGTTCCAAACCACTAATTAACTAACAACTTCTCTCTCTGAGGATCCCACAGCAGCTCTTCTCCCACAAATGTGCTCCTATTTCTGGTTTACTTGCCTTTATCCTTTTTAATGGCACCACCATCCATCTAGTCACTCAGGTTAGAAATCTCAACATAATTTTGTCCTTTTTCTTCTTCCTTCACTGAGGGACAAGTCCAACTGGTCACTAAAACTTATGAATTCTGCCCCTTAAATTTCTGCTTGCCCTCCCCTCCTCTTCATTCACAGCCTGTATAACACCTCACCTAAATTATGGCAGTAATATCCTAATGTCTTTCATCTAGTGCCCTTCCAAGTGTGGCCTCCACACTAAAGCCCGAGCCATTATTCAAACAGGTTTACCATGTTATGCCCCTTCCCCAAACTCTTTCATTACCTCTCCCTTGCCAAGAGGATAAAATACAAACTCAATCTTCTACTCTTCTTCCCAACTGTCCCATACTACCGGTCCCTGGACAGACAGACCATGCTCTTCTACCACAATGCCTCTGCACATGTTCCTTCTGCCTGAAATATCTTCTACCTACATAGCTTACTCTACTCACCAGTTAGAACAAGTTCAAATATCCCCTTTGAAGCTCTGCCTGACCATGTGAGCAGAATTGCCTATTCCCTCTTTTGTACCCTCTGTAACACACATATATCTCTATTGCAGTATCCTTCACACTTCAGTGTAATTATCTGTTTACACATCTGCCTTTCCCAGAATAGCTCCAGGATCAGGACTAGTTCGTTTTTGTAACCCTGGCACTGGGCCTAAAACATAGAGATAAAAGTTTGTTGGATAAGTTTGTTGACCAAATCAAAGAACAAAGCAGGTTTTTATCTCAATTTATAGAGGCTGATGGCACTGCTTTTAACATTAGATGAAGAGAAATTCTCTTGCCATTAAAGGTATTTCAAAAACACTATGTTTGATGACACTATATTTAATGTTTAATGAAGATATTTCTGCTAAAATTTGGTGTGATTAATTTACCCTTTCTCATGTTGCAGGACATTTAATTTGTTTCCAAGTTTTCACTATTTTCCAAATTGATTGTTTCCGTAAGCCATATTTCTAAAGAAAACATTACTTGGTTAAAAGGCGTAACATTAAGGCTCTGAATACATATTAACAAATTGTTTAAGCAAAGTTGTAGCAGTTTATACTTCCTTGAGAAATGAACTTCTAATGTGAAAACAATGTATGAATAGTGGATACAATAAAGAATACAGTTACTGTTCTGATAATAACCTAATGTAGAAAAACATCTCTACTCTTTCGATATGCCAAATAAGGTTACATCCCTTTCAGCATTCTAATATATTTCATACTTTGTCGTTTTTCTTCATCGTACCTTCCTGTGGTAATGAAATAGTGAAGGTAAGTTTATACACTTATAGCCTATGTTTATTAGCTGGACATTCCATTTCAAATTATGACAGATATGAGTAAATGTGTATTTGTGTGTATTTCATCAGAGAGAAAAAGAAACAGCCTTCATCTATCTATGTTCCCTATGTGTGTAGACTTCAATTGTAATTAATTTTAGTTTAAAACCTAATGTTCATAAAGATGATCAAAATGTACAAACTTCCAGTTATAAAATAAATAAGTCACAGAGATATGATGTACAGAATGGTGTCGAGTTAACACCGTATTGTATATTTGAAAGTTGCTAAGAGAGCCAACTTTTAAGATCTTAAAAGTTCTTATCACAAGGAAAAAAATTCTAACTATGTGAGGTGATGGATGTTAACTATACTTATTGTGATCATTTTTGTAATGTAATGTTTATGTCAATTATATCTCAATTTTAAAGAAAAAACTAATATTCATGTATATTTCATGTACCTGCATTCATCTTGGGTCTGAAGAATGCTCAATAGATCAGATAGTTTTATATGAAAAGTTTTATGCATCAAAAATTTATAAATTTATAAACTAAATGTATACTCTTTAAAAATGACCCGACACTATTTTTAGATTTTATCTAATGGCAATTGAGTCCCCTTACACAATGTTCTCTCCTTTACAAACCGTTTTTGGTATAACATACCTCCCTTTAGTCAACTATAACTTGTTCATCTTCCTACTCTCATCGTGGTAACTCAGTTACAAGAACCCTCTGAAAATGGCAAAAGAATGCAGAATGATTTCAGAAAATATAATTAAGCTTTACATGGGTCATTTCTTCTCTCCCTATAACTGCCATTTCATACTTAAAGTTTTCATTTAAAATTTTTATTCTATAAGGCCAAGTGTTCATTGAGAAGACTTCAGAAAAGCAAACCCTACCCAGTTAATGTTCTAAGTTGTTCTTCAAATCTCCTGACAGTTTCACCATTTCACTTTAAATGCTGTTTAAAAGTTGCCCTCATTAAATCAGAATCAACAGGCAAGTCTCAAGGAGCTGGCCCTAGAAGTATCACCAGTTTCCACCATTCCAACTCCATCCCCAAAGTTTTAGCTATGGTTTTGAGCATTTTTCCAGGAGCTTTCCAAATGCCTACTGGACATTTCCATGTGCAAGTTTCATCATGTCCCTCATCATTATCTACGGGGCAACAGTCAAACACTCACCCTAGTATTTAGTATTTAGGGCTCTCCTCTTCTAATCCCAACCTATGTTCCCAGACAGCATTATCCCCACTTGTCCAGGAAAACGAGTGTCCTCACGGTCCTGACCCTTGCTGATGTTCCTCATCCCAAATGGAATGCCCTCCTCATCCTCTCTGCTAATCCCAACCTCACCATTTTGCAGACCCTTGTTCAAACACCAGTTCCTAACAATAGCATCGATCTGTACCGCACGTTTATTGCTTTGCAATTCTATTTGCCTTTTCTGGTATAATTTTGTTAATTCCCCAACTATAAGCTTCTTAGGAGAAGGCATTGTAACACATGCTTTTTTTTCTTCCTCAAAGTCTAGTAGCTCTTACAGGGAGCTTAATAATAAGAGCTACCATTTATGGAGCATATACTGTGTGCTAGATAAAATGCTAAGTGCTTTCCAAATATTCATTCAATTCATGTAATAAACTTATGAGGTAAATACTGTTATTGTCCCTAATTCCAGATGACAAAATGAAAATTTAGAAAGGTGATTTACCTACCCAAGGTCACAAAACTAGTGTCAGAAGTGGGACCTAATTACAGGTTTGTCTGATTCTAACGCTGCCTTTTGGTTGGTGACTCATAAAAATAGGTCCTCCTGTCCTTTTTGATCCAGACAGCCCAGCAGACAGCTTGGGCTTCAAAGGTGTGAAAAGAGGGCAAATTGTGGTTCAGCAGATTTTCTTTCTCCCATTGACACAAAGCTTTTATATAATGACTTTTGCCTGAAAACCAGAGATAAGCTCTAACCAAAGGATTCCAAATTCTACCTATGGGCAAGACCCCATCCCACTCCAAGGTGCTCTAAAAACAGCACGATTGTCCTAAAGAAGAGGAATCATCAAAAGAACTGATTTTAGTCTTCAGGATTCTAGGAAGCAAGGCTGGTCCAGGCCTGAAAGTGATGGGGAAAAACAACCTTTCTTTGCCAAAATCTCTGCTTTAACAGCCAGTAATGAAGAGGGGCTGTACGTGTTGACGAGTCGCAGGCATCTTCAGAACAAATGGAAGGACAACTGATGGTCACTGTGTCGATCCGGGTGGCCCGTGGGTCCTACTATTTGAAACCAAGTGGTGTTTGTGTAACATCAATGTCTCACATTCACAGAGGATCTGACTTGACAGATCTCCTTTGCCTCTATTATCTCACTTGCTGTTAACAGACCTGGGCAGTGGATAAACAACACAGACAGAGCCCTCGCGGTCACTTCTGCAGGTTGTGCAATGTACTAAAAAGCTGGCAAAGGCAGCTTGCGGAGGCTGGAATCTAGTTCATGGTCTGGTCACAAGCTCATGAACCACAGAGCTGTGTCCACCTGGAGAAAGAGGCACCTTTTCCTAAATTCCTCAAAGCGATTGTATAGAGAGGTGACAGCACTGAGGATGACTGTTGGGAGCCCCACTCTGAAGATGTGGACATCAATTATTCCTCCATAAAGCTGGGAAAATAAAGATGTAGAAACCCAGGCTCCGAGATGTTGCAAGATATAGTTAATAAGTGGTAGATCCGAGATCAGACGTCAAGTCTTCCAACTCACTAGTTAGTGTGCTTTTCCAACTAGACAACATTGTAGTCGCCCATTGGTTCCCTTTAATGTAGGCTGGTATCCTCAGCACTTTGCCCCAACCAGCTGAAACAAACTCCAGAGCTTTTTGGTGTAGCTCTGTCCTGAAGCCATAGCTATTCTCTTACTGAAGGAGCTGAGAAACAGATGTGTGCCCACTGTACCAAGAAGGATACATTAGCTAGATCTCCTACCATTTTTTTGGAAAAACAAATTAGACCACCCACCGTAATGTTAATGGTTCATGATAGCATCACAGTGCCAGGAAGTCAATATTAATATTACGGGTGGAAAGGACATAGGATATGAACTCCAACTATCTAAATTTGATACTAGCATTACCACTTACTACGTAGCTGGTAGCCCTGGGTGCTAACAGTAAGGAATATTTAGTGAGCACATCCTATTGGCCACGCCATGGACTTTGTTTACAGGATGAATAATTTCACACACTCCTAAGAGGTATGTACCTTCATTATCCTCACTTCACTGATGAAGATATTGAGGTTCTGGGAAGTTCAAGTAACTTCCCCTACGTTAACCTGTTGGGAAGTTGAGGAGCTAGGATTCAAATCCCAGAATCACAGTATGACTCTAAAATCCATATTCTCAATTTCTCAATCTTTGTTTCCTCTAGAATAAAATAGAGATAATAACAGCCATCCTACCTATATAATTAATATTAGTGTGTAAGGGCATTTTTAATAGACTACAAAGCATTAAAGGTCAGTGTATAAAATCCAAAGCTAATACTGACACGCGGAAGGATTTATCTGGAAGGTCTACACTCAAGTACAGATTTCTTTGCCTTTTCACTTAATATTGGGAGTCAAATGAATAGTGGTAAGCTCAGCCTTCTTCTGGCAACAATGATCTTGCTATCCAGACTTTTCTTTTCCTACCTCTTTCTATATCCTATGTTCCTGTGCAAAATACTGCCATAGATACAGATTTTATTATTAGTTTCAAAATCTATGGATTGAGAGAATTTCTTCATCATCTGGTGATGACAACTATGATGATATTTACACTAAGATCACGTAGTCTACAGCAGGCATCTAGATAAGCATTTTACATGCCTTATCGGTTAATCCTCCTAATAACCTTAAAAGATAGAAACTATCATTCTTCTCATTTTTCAGATAAGGAAGCCTGGGCTGAGAAATGCTAATTTGTCCAAGGAGACAAAACTAGCGAGTGAATAAGCTCAGGTCTATTTTGACTCCAAAACTCAAGTTCTGAAGCTTAACTCTCATCACTCACCTCCTGCCACACCCAGGCCCAAACCAGAAGACTAACATCCATGCCTATATTTTCTTTACAATCAAGCTTCTGCCTCTTTTTGCTTCTTCCTTTAGTGACCATATTTTTCCTAAACCAAAAGCCAAAATGTGTCGTCTGACAATCTGAAATATTTAAAGTTCAGAAAAATCCAGGACCTGTGCTTTTCAGGCCTCTATCTTTCTCCCCCATTCCTGATCACCTACAACAAGCCCTATCCAGATTATTCTGTTTCTCTTTTGAGTCCAGGCCCGTTTCCTCTGAGTGTTAAATCCATCTGCCAAGCAGAGGCCTCTACTTAAACTCGTCACCCAAAAGCCTCAGAGCCTCTTAGAGAATGAGACCTCAATTAGTCTTATCATTCTGAAAAGTTCCTCTCTTAAAAGAAAAAGACAAAAGAAAGGTTTTCTTTCCTTTATTTCTTTTTATTTTTTTTTAATAAGAAATCCCTAAGAAGTCCCTTTGAAACATTCCCACTCTTCTAGTAAGTACTGGCCTCTCCCAGTGAAAACAGAAGTTTATCTGTTCTCTCAAGGGAGAGGCATTGTTTTGCTTCTCCTTTCTAAAGTGGCTCTTCATTGCAGTTTGCACTGCAGGTCTTTGCAGAGAGGAAAAAAAAAAAAGCAGAAGTCCAAAACTTCATATGCAGAAATAATCTGAAAAATGTACTCATTCAACACATTTCTTGAGCACCTACTGTGCAGGAGGCTCCACGCACTCACTATTCCTCCCTTCTACTAAATGCATAAGCGAGAATACTCAAAAGTAGTAAATAACAAAGAAAAGGTCTTCCTACATGGGGTAGGGAGGAAAAAATAAAAATAGAAAATATCAGGTAAGTATAAATACTATAAAGAGTAAAAGGGTGGTGTGATTGAGAGAATCTAGTAAGGTATTGAGATTAGGTCATTAGGGGCCTCAATGATGAAGTGACATCTGAATTAAGCTCACACCTAAATTGGTCCTTTTAGGACCCATCATGTATAGACTGGTAGTGGAGAATGCAAAGGAAACAGCTACCATGAAGACCCTAAGGCAGGAAGAAGCCTTTAGAGCAGAGGTTGGCAAAGTTTTTCTGTAAAGGAGCCACACAGTAAATATTTCAGGCTTTGCAAGTCATATAAGGTCTCTTGCTGTATATTCTTCTTTGTTTTTGTTCTTGTAGTTGTTTTAAAATCCTTTAAAAATGTAAACACCATTCTTATTTCCCTGGCAGTATAAAAGTAGCCCCTGGCAAAATTTGTCCCCTCCTTAGTTTTCTAAGCCCTGCTTTAGAGGAACATCTAATCAATTGTAGCTAGAGAGCAAGTAAACAAGGAGGAAAGTGGTATAAAATGAGGTCTGAAAGGTAGGCAGGAGCCAAATCATGGAAAGCCTTTGGGCTAAGTTAAGATTTTGGATTTCGAGTGTCAAGCAGGGCAGTGATATGATCTGATTTATGCTTTAAAAAGACCACCAGGGTTCTGTTTGAAGAACAGACTTTGGTGGGAGTAAGAGTGGAAATTATTGACAGTTGATTAGGTCATCGATTGTATCATCCAGGCCGGAGAGGGCAAGGGTGGTGGTAGATACATACTCATATAAAGAATTAAACAGAAAGTGAACTGAACACCCTCAGTGAAAGCTGTTTATCATTGATGAACAAAGTCATGGAAGGATTCTTGAAATTTTGCTTTAAAATCAAAATAGTATAAAGAGCTTAGGTTGAGCTATAAATAGTATTAAGTTTGATTCATAGGAAAATTTTCGTTACTCACATTTTTAGCAATATTTTGACATGTTTGATTTATAGATATTTGACTTTCAGGAAGATTATCTTTTCCTCTCTCTTCCTAGTGAAATGATTCACAGCTTCTTCTCTGGTTCCTAATACTCATTATTTCCCCCGTTTCACCTAAATGTATTATAAAATATACTTAGAATGTTCCTCTCATCTCAAAGTGTACTGCAGTCAACCAAAAGATAACCGTTTGCTCTGTTAAAATCTGAGAAATTTCCAACTTCCCTTAGCAGCAGCCCCCTCTCGAAGTTTTCACCATGAGGAATTTGTAAATGTAGGCGGTTGTCACACTATCCAAACTCATTTTCTTGTTCTTTCTCTATAAAACTACTGCTGAGAGTTTTTGAAAATTCATCAAGTTTTACGTGTCCTTTGGGCACTTTTTAAAATATTTGTTAAGACTTTTTCCAAAGCTTGGAGGGAACAAACGAAAACAAACAACATAAACCCAGACACACACACACACAGAGGTTCGGTGGTGACAACCTTTAGCGAGTCAGCAGACGACTAGATAGTGTCAAAGGCTAGGTTCCTCAGAGGCGGATTCTGAGACCAAGTTTTGCATGCAAATGATTTATTGGCGCAGGACACAACCGGCAAATACACCTGCAATGAAATGAGGAAGGCAGAAAAATCACGCGGAACATTGAACCCCAAAGTGGTTGCAAATGAAAACTCAGCTGATCCTGTGATGGGCTTGGGACCGGGATGGTCCCTCAGACTTGTTCTCAAATGAGGCAAGGAACCTGGGTCTTTGCATCTTACAGCAGCCAGTCACTGCCTGAGGGCTCCTGAGAGCGTAACCTTAGGACGCATAACCCTGCATCCTAAGGCAATGCCCAGTGAAAAAAGAAAGCTGCACACCAACCAGCAGGGACACAATTCCCAGTAGCCAAGGGACGAGTACATTAGCAATGAAGAGTGGAGCTGAATTGGAGCACACAGGAGCCACCACGGCGGGAAACTCTGATAGTCTCATATAGCCATTTGTCATTGTTTAATGTTTGTCATGGCACATAGAATTTTGCCATGGATATATGTATTTTTAATAAAATTCTCTATTCATTTTTAGTATGCCAAATATACTCATTAGCATGCCACGTATCTTCATGAAAATGCTAGTTACAATATCATTTAATATAGTATTTTACCATGGGCATGTAACATTTTTAGTAAAAATTAAGACTTTGTGTTCAAATATTTTAGAACATACTTTTAAAAAATATTGCTGGATAAGTGACTCAACTGTGGGCCTATATGCAGCTGCTGATTAAACCTGAGTCATTTTCACTCTTCCTTCTCCCTTATCAAGTCCTATGGTGCCTTCCGTGATAAGACTCCTTCATCTGTCCTTTTCTGTCACTGCCACCAATGCTGGTCCCCATCTCCTCAAACTTGAAACGTCTCTTGTATCCAATTTCATCCAAGTTGTTGATGTCGGTGGGGGGGGTAACGCTCCATTGCATGACTCGCATTAATTCTTCAAATAGTCATTGAGAATCTGTACAAGGCACTTCCGGAAATAACACTGAGCAACAAACAGTACAATCCCTCCATCTCTCATGAACATTAATCTCTAGTGAGTGAGAGAAACTTGAGTCAATTCCATGATAAATAATTTCATGGCAGTTGTGATAAAAATGCTATGAAAAAGTACCAAATGTTATGAAACCTTATGATGTTGGGACCTGGATTAGAAAGTCACGAGGGGTTTTCTAAAGTAAATAAGGGGAGACTTAAAGAAAAAGAGAAAGTTCAAAGGAAGTATTTTCCATGCAAAGAGAATACCACGCTTCTTCCTACCTTCCAGCTGCGAAGAGGAGGAGGCATGGTGTACTGAAGGGACTAAAGGAGAAAGCCAGTATGGCCAGCAAGCTAGAGCTCAGAATGCAGTTGGGAAGCCGGAGAAGAGGGCCTAGCTGGGTAAAGTAAGCAAGGGCAATACGAAGCTATTAAAGTGGGGTTTTATTTTACTGTTTTTTTAACTTTTCATTTTGAAATCATTTCAGAATTATAAAAATGTTACAAAACAGAATTTCCCTACACTTTCACCCCCATTCTTCAAATGTTAACATCTTTGATGACCACAGTACAATTATCAAAATAATTAACATTGACTCAATACTATTATGTAATTTACAGACTTTATTTTGCCATTCGGCCCGCTAGTGTAAAGGATTCTTATAAGAATCCAATCCGGGATCACACATTGTAAAGGATTCTTATAAGAATCCAATCTGGGATCACACATAGCACTTCGTTGTCATGTCTCCTTGGTCTCCTTTAATATGGGACAGTTCCTCAGCCGTTGTTTTCATGACCCTAACACTTTTGAAGGGCACTGGCCAGCCAGCTGGGAGAACGCCCCTCAGTTCTGGTACATCTAATGTTTACTCATCAATAAATTCAGCTCAGACATTTTTGGCAATAACACCACAGAAGTGATGCTGTGTCCTTTTTCGTGCATTATTTTAGAAGGAACAAGATGTGGACCCATCTCGTGGTGGTGATGCTGATTTGGAGCACGTGGTTAAGGTGGCGTCTGCCAGATTTCCCCACTATAATGTTACTCTTTTTACCTTTTTACCTAAATATTCTGGGGAATATACTTTCTATGTGAATGTCCTGTTTCTCAACATACTTTTACCCACGAATTTTAGCATCTATTAATGATTCTTGTCTGCATCAGTTACTCCTGTGCTGTTTGCAAGGGGTGATTTGCTATTTTCACCAACCCTTCTACATGAACTAGAATGCTCCTGAGTTTTTCCCCTCTCCTCTGGTTCATTCATTTTTCTTTTTATCAGTATAGACTCATGAATTCATATTTTATTCTATGGGTTACAATTCATTACTATTATTATTTATTATGTTACTCAAAATGTCCTTGATTTGGCTGTTGGGATCTCTTCAAGTTGACTCCTAAGTCCTTTTGACATATTCTGAGTGCATCCCTATTTTCTGGCACTGCAGATGTTCCAGACTCATGTACTCCTCCTGCCCCAGTCTGCAATTAGCAACTTCTCCAAAGATCCCTGGTTCCTTTTATTGGAGATTGCACAAGGCACGCTCATTGGTTCCGGGGTATAATGATACCCATTGTCTTAGGACTTCTCAGCAGGTAGAGCTAGAAAGTGTATGCGTGCACACATCTGTGTGTGTTTATCTATACAGCTGTAAAATCATGAGTTTGTATTGACACCTCCAATTCCAATCAACCATCACGGGGTTCATTCTAGCTTTGGAGGTATTTCTCTTTTTTACATTCACTAAATATTTACTGAACACCTGCCACAGGCTAGGCTCTGTGCTAGGCAGTGGGGATATAATAGTGAACAAAACAGGTATGGTCCCATCCCTGCCCTCACGACACTTAAGTTATAGAAGTCATCATTTATGGATTATTCCCCTTTTCTCCAAATAGCTAAATTTATGCTTTCTACTGGCTCTTTCTCATTGGGATTTACAGGCCACAGAAAGATTTTAGGCAGATAACTTGATCAGTTCTACATTTCTTAAAAGATCATTTTACTCAATGAATCAAAGGAAGAAAGAGTAGAATGGAGAGGCCATTCTCAAATCACTTGAAGGGGGGTGGAAGCGAAATAGGGGGAGACCAGTTATGAGACTGGTAGGTCGTCCAGGGTAAGAGATGACCGTCAACAGCAATGGGGTGAAGGCAGGGGGAACAGAAACAAATAAATGGATCTGAGAGATATTTAGGAGATAAATGGACCACACTTGATCATCCATTTATGACGTAAGGGTAGAAGGATGACTCAGGAAGGACTTCGAGGTTTCTGGGAGTGTGTGCATATAGTGGCTCAGATTTCCATATATTGTAAATGTATGATAAGATGTCTCTTCCATTAAATTGTAAACAACCTGATAGAAGAACAGTGTAACAATGTATTATTCACATCTCTGTATCCCCAATATTTCCTACAGTGTCTGGTACATAGTTGGAGCTCAAGAGATGATGCTGAATAGGGGCGGATGGGTGGCTCAGTTGGTTAGAGCGTGAGCTCTGGGCAACGGGGCTCCTGATTTGATTCTCACATGGACCAGGGAGCTGCGCCTTCCGCAACTAGAATGAAGTCAGTGAGCTGCCATGCAGCTCCTGGGTGGCCGGATGGCTCAGTCGGTTGGAGCCTGGTCTGTCAATCACAAGGTTGCTGGTTTGACTCCCGCAAGGGATGGTGGGCTCTGCCCGCTGCAACTAGCAATGGCAACTGGACCTGGAGCTGAGCTGCGCCCTCCACAACTAAGACTGAAAGGACAACAACTTGAAGCTGAACGGCACCCTCCACAACTAAGATAGAAAGGACAACAACTTGACTTGGAAAAAAGGCCTGGAAGTACACACTGTTCCCCAATAAAGTCCTGTTCCCCTTCCCCAATAAAATCCTTAAAAAAATAAAAAATGATGCTGAATAAATGATTGAAAGGGTGACCTTCAGACTTACCAAGTTCCGATTTCAGATGTAAGGTCTCAAATTAGATATAATGCCTCATAAAAGCCTAAAATTCCCTAAGTAGAGAAAAACTACTTATGCTGAATATCAATACTCCCAAAAGAAGACTGTCCTGGTCTATTAGTTGGTTATATACACTTCCTCTTCTATCATAATTCATCTTACCCAAGACATAAAACCTGGAAAGTATAAGATAGAGGTAAACATTTGACTATAACAATGAAATTTCGTCTCGCACCTATCAGATCACCAAAAATTAATGCCTATTAATGCCTGTCCCTGGCAGGGGATGGGGTTAAGAGGAGGCCCCTGTTTCCTCTCCTCTCAAATGTCGCTGTGGGAACTAGGTGAGATGCTTCTAGCCTCAAGCAGGCATTCAGTAAAGGTTGACACTCTGCTTTGCTCTTTACACATCCACATACTCCTCTTTCAAGACCCAATTCAAACCACTTCTCCACTCGGAAGCTTGCCCAGACCACTTCAATATGCAGCAACTTCTTTTTCCTTCTCTGAGTTCCTGGGCTATCTACCTGTAAAATTCTTCAAAAATTAATCATGGGGAGTTGTGTGATCTCTCTCATCAAAAATCACTTTCTCTTTTTCACTTGTTATTTAACTATTCATATACTCATACACGGTTCTCCAGCGAAGTCAGATATAACTGGATTCAAAGGGCAGCTATGTCACTTATTTGCTATGACTTCATCTTTCCAATTTTCAATGTTCTCATCTATGAAATGGGAGACATCACCACCTGTCTGACAGAGTTGTTACGATTTGAAATAATGTGTGCAAAGGGCGCAGCACATGACACATGTTATGTGTTCAAAAAGTAGAAGCCGACAAGCACACACTGAGGGCAGTTGTCAGATCTTTCTCAAATGCCAGCCCCCTCCCAGACACACGCCTCACACAGGGCCTCACGTGTGGGTGGCTGCTGCTTGATATTTTATTTATTTATACTCCACCTTTTCCAAAAAGGATCTAAGGCAGCTAGGTGTTCGACAAATATTTGCTGAATGATTACAGGCCACACTTTCCAGTCGGATGTTCTTTCTTTCTTTCTGCTTTTCCACAATAAGAAAAATACCACAACAGCATGACTTTGAAAAGCCTTTAATCATCCTTCACTTGCACCAAAAAAAGTTTTTTTATTTAATTTTAAAAATTTAAACTATAAAATACAAGCTCATGGCAAAAAATGAAACCACCACAAGAGAATAAAATGAAAAGTAGGCTCCTCTCCTCATATTCAATCTCCCCATCCAGAAGTAATGTTTAAAAAAAACCCAAAATTTTCCTGTATATACTTCTAGAAATCTCCTCACATATGCATGCTAAATTAAAAAAAAAAAAAGTAAATGGGATAATACTATAGATACACTCTATTCCCTGCTTTTTTCACTTAATATGTATGTAGGTAGTATTTATTGGTTTTGGTGTTTGGCAACTATTCTAACTTCTTTAAGTTATTCCTTAAAAATTTGCTCTGATGTAGCCTCATAAGAATATATACTCCAGGAAGGTATTTTTGTCTCTTTTGCCCTACTCTGTCCCCAGCACCTAAAAAGTACCTGGAACATAAGTATATGATCAATAAGTGTTTACTAATGAATGTACTTCCTTTTGAGGAATTGCCTTTATTCAAGGTATGCTGCCCTCCCTTCGCCAAGTGACAAGGAAGATGGATAGATGCTCCCTCCTTGGATTTTGAACTAGGAGCAGAATAAAAGCAGTTGAAGTATATTCCTTCATTCCAGGGCTGAACCCACACGAGAGCATGGGATGTTCCTGCTACCGAGATTCTCTAGGGTGGCTGCTACCTGACTTTTCAGCCTGGTACTCCTGCCTTACTTTCAACCCTGTGAGCTCACCCATATCCTTTCAATGAGATTCCTTCTGCTTAAGTTAGCTCAGGGTTTGTCAACCTCAGCACTACGGACATTTTGGGCTACATGGTACTTTGTCGTAGGGGCTATTCTGTGCATTATAGTATATTCAGCAGGATCCCTGGTCTCTACCCACCAAATGACAGCAGCATCCCCTAGTGTAACAATCAAAAACGCCTCCAGACATCAACAAATGTTCCCTCGGGGTGGTAAATTAGCTACAGTTGATTTCTTTGGAACTGGAAAAAAAAAAAATCCAAACTGATGGCTACTACATCTGGCAACTTTTCATTATGACTATATAGAAATATATCATTTGTTTCAATAGCTCAGCTATAGAATATATAAGATTGTTATATTGAGTTGGTCTGCGGATGTTAACGGTTTATCTGGTATTTTTTTAAATAGCTTTATGGAGATATAATTCAAACACCATATAATATACCCATTTAAAGGGTACAATTCCGTGCCTTTTACTATATTCACAGAATTGTGTAATCATTACTACAGTCCATTTTAGAATACTTTCATCACTGCAAAAACAAACCCGAGCACCTTAGCTGTCACCTTCCAAAACTCCATCCCCCTCAGCCCTAGGCAACCACTCATATACTTTTTGTCATAGACATATCAATTCTAAACATTTCACATAAATGGAATCATAGAATCTGTGCTCTTTTGAACTGGCTGATTTCACTTAGCACAATGTTTTCAAGATTTATCCCTGTTGTAGCATGCGTCAGCATTTCATTCCTTCTTATTGTGGAATAATAGTCCACTGTATGAACATACCACATTTCATCTATCCATTCATCAGTTGATGAACATTTGGTCTGCTCCATTTTTTAGCTTCTATGAAGAATGCTGCTATGAACATTCATGTACAAGTTTTTGTGTAGAGATATGTTTTCATTTCTCTTGGGTTTATACTGGAGGGTAGAATTGCTGGGTCATATGAAAACTTTATATTTAACATTTTAAGGATCTGCCAGACTGTTTCCAAAGCTGCCACACCATTTTATCTTCCTAACAGCAGCATACTAGAGCTATAATTTCTTCACATTCTCACCAACATTCGTCTTTTTTTAAATTATAGCCATGCTAGTGAGAGTGCTGAGGTACCTCATTGTGGTTTTGGTTTGCATTTCCCTGGGGCTTACGTTGGTGAGCATCTCTCCAGGTGCTAACTGGCTACCTGTATATCTTTGAAGAAATGTCTATTCAGATCTTTTGTACATTTGTTTTTCTTAAGTGGTAAGAGAAAAGTTTATTGGAAAAGATAGTACATTCCAAAGAATTAGGAGCGTGCTGAGCACTAAGAAAAGTGGCTCAAGACTCAAGGCTTAAGGCTGCATTATTAGGAGAAAAAGTACACTCCAAAGAGTTTGGAGCAGGCAGAGCAAAAGCTGCTGCTAAAAAGGCTCAAGGCCTCGAGGCTCAAGGTGGCATGATTAGGACAAAAAGTACACTCCAAAGAGTTTGGAGCGGGCCCCAAGCAAAGGCAAGGCTTAAAAGGGCTCAAAGGGACCTGTGTACATTTTTTAATTGGGTTATTTGCCTTTCTATTATTGAGTTGTAAAAAATCTTTATATATCTAGATACCAGTCCATTTTCAATGATATGATTTCCAAAATTGCCCCCCATTCTGTGTGATGTCTTTTCACTTCCTTAACAGTATCTTTTGCAGCACAAAAGTTTACAATTTTGATTGTCAGTCTTTCAGATAAACATAATGTACCATGAGCAGTCAGGTCAGCCTGTATCTCAATCAGGTAAGTATTTTTCTCTGAGACAACTATCACACTTTCGATGCAGCAGAACTGTGCATATTTCCCATTTCATCACACACAATATTAAAAATATGTATATCCATGGGTCAAGATTAAATAAATATTTTTTATTGCCTGATCAAGGATTCTTAAGTGAACTTTTGTTTTGACTGCATGTGTGTGGTGGTGAAGAATATAGAGGGTGCCAAAAAAATGTATACACATTTTAAGACAGGAGTAAACTATTAAATTGTAATACTCAATATATACTTATAACAAAAGATGAATACGAGTCACGTTTGACTTCTGCAATTACAAGAGGTGCTCAAAGTGTTTCCCATCAGCATCCAGACACTTCTGATGATGGCAAACTACTGCTTGAGCAACATTGACCAAAGTGTCTACTTGTATATATATTTTTGGCACCCCTGGTATATAACCATGAGTACAGTTGGTGCCAATGCCTACAAGAGTACGAAAGTACAGCAGTTTCACCAACCATCAGTGTGAAGGCCAGTGCTGTGAAAAAGGCACAAATAATATCTTAGTATTACTGTGAAAATAGACTTGACCTCGCATACTCCCTGGAAAGGTTCTCAAAGAGCCCATGAGGTCTGCTAGACCACACTTTGAGAACTGCTGCTCTATGGTATCCATGTTTGTTTAAAAAGGAAAAAGTAATTCTTTATATACACAGTTTTCTCATAAAATTGATACACCTGGAACAACATATAAGAAGGAAGATGTGGTGTGTTATCCTGTGATTTTTGCCTACCCTGACACACCACTGCATGTCCCAGGAAAACAACCCAGGGGCAGGAAGTTAAGCAAGGATAATGAAAAGAAATGGGTCATCCAACATATTTATGAGCAGGAGGAAAAGGCAAATTAGTGGATGATAATTATTTTGTAAAATGATTTACCATTTGTAAATATCTAGTCCATCAGAGTATATGTAAACTGTTAGGATTCTATTCTCTGAGTAGCAAACAGACAGGTTTTAGACTGTCCTCTACAAGTGGCCAGTGAAGCCTTTGTCCAGAGATAAAAGTCAATTCAAAATAATCCTGTAGATGCTAACCCAGTAAAATGTATTCTGGGGACCAAAGTCTCCCCATAAAAGTCCTTTAGAGATGCCCATGGCCATTACATACTTGAGAACTACTTAGCCTATTTAAAGATCTTCAAAAACTTATAGCTGTATTAAAGCAAACGTGAAAATAGTTACAGATCCTGGTTGTTACTGAGACCCAGCCCAGTCCTAACTTGTCTTTGTTTCCCACCCACACGTGATTACCACTGCAAGATTAATCCCCCTAAATCGCTCTCACCTTTACTCAAAAACTTTTAGTAATAATTAAGAGCGAACGCCAGTGGAGCTCTTAACCATGTGCCCAGCATTATACTGAACAATTTAAATGAAATTTCTCATTTAATACTCCCAGTAACACACTGAGGTAGGTTCTATAATTCTCCCCTGGAGATGAGGGAACTTCGGTTTTAAGAGATTCAATAACCTGCCCAAAGTAGCTGAGCTTCTGAGTGGCAATGCTAAGACTCAAACCTAGGCTTCAGCTGAAGCTCTCAACCACTGCAGTATTCCTGCAGAGACACCATTGGTCTAATAATTACTTAGGGAACTTATTAAAAACAACAACAAAACAGTTTATTGGGCACAACTACAAAGCACATGGATCAGAATTTTTAGGGCAATTCTCTGATTCACATCGGGTTTAGGAATCCCTACAAGTTAACTTCCTCTTTCCTACAGAATGAAGTTGATCTCTCATGTCTAACCTCCTTCTAGCAGGATTCTAGGATAAGAGCAAAATTCCTAAAATTGGCCTACAAAACTCTTCATAGTCTATCCCTTGACTGACCATCCTGCCCAGTCCCCTTTCTGTTTCAGTTTCTCCTTTTCATCACAGGGCTTTCCTTCACAGGGCATTTGCACATGCTGTTCTTTGGCCTGTAGCAGTTCTTCTCTCCTCCCTTTATCTAGTTAACCCCTGCTCTTCCTGAGGCCTCAGTGTAACGGACACTTGCTGAGAGAACGTTTCCTGACCTGTGTCTCTAGGTCAGATCCATCGTTACAATCTCTCATAACACTATGTACTACATTCGTAACTTTAAAAATGTATTTATGTGATTCTCTCTCTCCCACTATAAACTGTAAACTCCACAAAAGTAACTGTGCTTGTTTTTCCCCATTATCGTACTCCTAGTGCCTAGCTTAGCGTCTGTCACATAAATGGTGCCTGTTCAATAAGCATTTGTTGAAAGAATAGATTCAAGGCCTTTTAACTATTCCCTACTTAACCAGCCAATCATATTGTTGATTCTTAACAGAGACCCACAGTCCCAGTTAACAAAAGTTAACTCCTCTTTCTACATCTTTTCATCTTTATCCAGACCCAAGATCCTCCTCCACTTCTTCACCTACATAATTCTTCCTATCACTACAATGGAAAGCCTTCATTTCCTTCATTTCACAAAGCTCTTTGTTAGCGTACCGGCCCTTAACAGTCCCCTCTCAATTTCTACTTCACTTTGTATTTCTATGCCCTTCATCTGGCACTTCATCATATACTGCCATGTATCAGTATGTAGTATTTCACAGGTAAGTGCCTGTTTTATTTTTTTTAATATAAGCATTCTTAGGTAGTTTGTATGTTCTTGAAGGGTAGTTACAATTTAATTTGCTACAGGAATACCCAGGCACATCATAAGTCCTCTGGAAACTGCCAAATGAATTCATGAAGAACTTCTGTGGTTTGCAATGTGGGCTCAGCCTGCAGTTTATCACCAAATTTGGCAATTGACAAGTCTCCTTGGAGGGCACCTGGATATTTTAGACTAGCTTTATGGAATACCTCCAGGACCCATTTTAGCAGACAGTTCAGAACAAGTGTGACAAGTGATTAACATAATATACTATTTTAAATTTCCTGACATATTTAGAGAAGTTCCATACTCAGGTATTTCTGAATCCATTACCAAATTATTAGTATATTCCATAACTATTTAGGATAACTCTACATTGCCCATCCTTGTTCTTGTCCTCTAAAGTTGGGAGAGTCTTTATTTTCAGTAGATTAATTTGTATTTCAAAATATATCACTGAGGAAAATATTTTTTTTGGCTATAGTCATGTTGTTACTCCCTTGGCTGAATATCATTTACCATAAACCTTTAGCCCCACGAAAAATAACAGGAGTGCATTTTAACTTTTTTTTTGTCAGACTAAGATCTAAGTAATTAAGACATTTCTCCTTAAAAATTAGGGAGTAAATTATAATTCCAGTTATTCTGAGTCTTATTTGAAAATGCAAGAGCCAAGGGAAACAAAGTTGACAGACAATATTGAAATTCGGGGTATATGCATCACCTATTTCAAATGCAAAGAATTAATTTCTTTCATGAGTTTAAGCAATCATGATGTTTGCCCATACTAATTAAAAATATAAAAAATTAAAGTTTGATAATAAAAAATTATCAGTTATCTGTTTCTCTTCAGATTTCTTTATGAACATTTTATGTGTAGCTAATTATGGTTTTTAACAGCTTTATAGAACTATAATTCAAAAACCACAAAATTCACTCATATTATGTGTACAATTCAATTTCTTTCAGTATACTTACAGAACTGTGCCACCATCACCAGAATCAAATTTTGTTTTATATTATTTTTAAAATTGAGATATAATTCACGAAGTTGTATAACCATCACCACTCTAATTCTGAAACATTTTCACCACCCCAAAAAGAAACCTTGTATCACTGGCAGTCTCTCTCCATTTCTCTCCAACTCCCAGCCCTAAGCAACAACTAATCTAATTTCTGTCTCTGAATTTGTCTAGTCTTAATATTTAATATAAATGGAATCATACAATATGTGGGTTTTGTGACTGGCTCCTTTCATAATGTTTTTAAAATTCATCCATGTTGCAGTGTATCAGAATTTCATTCCTTATCATCTAATAATATTTTATTGTATGGCTGACACCATATTTGGTTTATTCATTCATCAGTTTATGGATATTTGGGTTGTTTCTACTTTTGGGCTACTAGGAATAATGCAGCTAGAATATCTGTATACAAGTCTTTGTGTAGGCATATGTTTTATTTCTCTTAGGTAAATATCAAGGAGTGAAATTACTAGGTCAGGTGCTAATTACTCTTAAGATGAAAAACAGTATTTTCATTTTTTTCTATTTCAAAAGGTTTTTGACATAGCCAGGAAACAGAATTTTCATGCAAATGCTAATATCAAATCCTTTTTCTTTTTTTTCTTTTTTTTAATAATAAGGTAAACCTGCACACAGCTTTGCTATCAACAGAACTGTGTCATATTACTTTCCAATTCTGGGTTCAAATAGAAATTCTAAGATAAGGTGAGAACTCATTTTAGTGTCAATCATAAAACTAAATGGAGTTTGCACTGGCCTATTTAATCAGTATGCTAGGATCAAATTCTATTTTGGGGGCAGGATATATATATCCATCTCCTTGTGGCTGACAATTGCTTAAGAGATAAATGCACTTAGGCAGCAGGAGGAGCAATAAATAGGAATTTAAAAAATCAAACAGATTAAATACTCATTCCCTCCCCTAGCGGGGGCCTGTTTCTCATTTCATGAGTAAAAGATGAAGTATTAATTATAAGTCGTCATGCAAATTCCCAAAACCTTTTATAAAAGCATCTTTCAGAAATTGGAGGCCAAATAAACTTCTGGTCATATGTTATTTTGTGTCCCCGTCCCCCCCCCCGCCACCCACCCCCCCGCAATGTACACTGTAGTTCAAATACATTCAAGAAGCAAACTTTAAACAGAGAATTGAGAGCTGATTGTAAAATTTTACGTTGAAAAGCTTAAAACACACATTTTCATTTAAAATAATCAAATACCTCGCAGCAGAAATTAGGGAATTAATTAGAAATTAATCAAGGGAAAACTACCAGACGTCCTACCAATCACAGCACGAGAGAATGCCACAGGTCGTCCAAAAGACGCGTTCGTTTTAGCCAACAGCTCTTTCCTCCCACCAAAGCTGTCCCCAGAACGTCAGGGAATAACCCAACCAGTAATTTATGATTTTTCCCTTATGATCTCCCCACCCCGACACCCACATCCACCTACTTGGAGGTGTCAAGGCGACTGGAAATGGTTAACAGTGACCAGCAGGGAGAGAAACAAACATCCCCTGACAACCCACAGCTGAGTAAGCAAGAGCTGTTTATTCACGAACATGTTCCACTTGGAGACTGTCGGCGATCCTTGAAAGCCCAGGCACATTTTAAAAGGTTTCTAGAGAGGGAGAGAATAATCTTTCTCTCCACGTCCCACCCCCAAACACACACTGTTGGACTCGGGTGGGAACCAGCGGGTCCACGCAGTCCCTGCCCACCGGCCCCCTCAGGAATAACCTCTCGCACTAGAGCATCCGACCCCTTGCGGGGGTTGTGTAACTCCACAAAATGAGCTCAGACGCGGCAGAGTCTGGCCCCAACGCCGAGGGCTTCACAAGGAGCTTCTGACACCCCTACCCCCGCCACGGGGACCGACGCCGCGGCTAGGGTTGGGTCCCCGACCAGAAACGGCCCTTGAGCCCCTTCCCCTCTCCTGGCTCGACCCACCTGAGGGCAAGAGCTGAGGAGAACAGAAACAGGTAGGGAGGGCTGACCTTGTTGCTACTGACAGTGGAGCGGCACATTCTGCTGCTTCCTGGAAAGCGGCCCGAAGGATCTCTTTCCCCCTGGAGGAAGGAAACGGGAGGGCGCCGCCCGGGCGGCAACCGGCGCGGCGGCGGTGGTCGGGACCGGCTGTGCAGCCTCTAGCGGAGACGGTCCGAGGACTACATCTCCCAGGCTGCTCTGAGCTGCCTTGCGTCGTGACCCCGGCGCGCAGGGAGGCGGTGACTCTTACCTCACAGAGGTAGCTCCTCCGCCGGCAGCAACTCGGCGCCCGCGGTCCATGGACCGGAACCCCGGGCCGACGGGCAGGAACCCGGGCCGCGATCGTCGCCTCCCCGCCCCAGGCTCCTCCTCCTCGCTCCCCACCGCCTCCTCCGGACGCCCGCAGGCAGCGCACTGCAGGCTCCGGGCTCTCGGAGCCGCCACGAGAGACTGGGTGGCGGGTTCGCGGCTGCCACCGAACTGAGGCCTACTCCGCCGTCTCTCAGTGCTATTGTCCCTGGGCCCGGCCCTAACCGGGTCCACTGGGGAGGCGAGTGCGCCGGCTCCGCGGAAAATGCCGGACCAAGCCCTACAGCAGATGCTGGACAGGTACGGGCAGCTTTGGGGGAGCACGCGAGCCGCGGACAGTCGCTCTGGCCCCGTCCGCGCCCGTCCTCGAGGCTCTTCGTAAGCGGAGCCGGGCGTGCGGGGAGGAGTTCCACGGCCTGGGGGCCGGGTGAGGGGCAGAAAGTTTGGAGTCGGTACGTGGGGGAGGACAGAGCCGGCGGCCTGGGTGTGGAGACTTAAAGCGAAACTTAAGGAGTGGTGTGCAGTTTTGTTGGAACGCCGTTTTGAAATGAGAGGGACTGGTGTTAACCCACAGAATTAGTTTATTTTTCTGTTTCTTATTCTTCCTCCCCTCCCCCCAAACTATGTAGTAACGTTTGTCAGCGATGTCACTGGCAAGAAGAACCAGACTGTCTTTCAGGGGAATCACTCTCCTACAATTTTAAGATTCCAAAAACCAAGGATAAGCATTCTTTTGGAAAGTCTGATAGGCTGACTTCATCCATCCTCCCCCCGCCCATCACATCCCTACCCCTATACTGTAAGGTCAAGAGTATCCGCCGGGGAGCTTTAACGGTCAGACCAGAGTAGAGGTTATGGAAAACAGCCACATGAGTTCAACACTGAACACTTAGCGTATTTCACTATTTTTGAGTTCACTGAGACAGTTTCGTCTTATGCTGGGCCAATTGCCCATTCCTGGGTGGGGGGCTACAGTGGGTAAAACTCTTTGTGAAATTGGCTGCATTGCCCTCTGCTGTTCAAATTCTAATCCATGGGTTCTACCATAATTTTTTGGAGCCTTTATCCACAATTTCCCCCTAGTTACCATAGGTCTTAACTTCCAGGCATAGCCAGTGCTACAGGCTAATGCATATGATCGTAGCAAGTGGTACTGCTCTTTATGCTGAGTAAAGGTCCAACTGTAAGGTTTTAAATAAAAGGACTCCCTTAATTGAGATTATACCCAATTAAACTTCTGTTTGGATCTGCCACACCCAGAACACAAATCACCCAAGAGTACATCTCCCAGAGTGAAACATTCCCTTTGGAGCTTAGAATTTTGAGACAGCTATGTAAATAGAAATCATGTTACTGACTTTTTTCAGTTGGGGTGACCCAGTGATTAATCCAGCTGACCTTGAGGTCATCATTTAGGTCAGATTATATTGACTACTCCTTTTTTATGTAAGTAGTCTACAAGCTCCTGGAATGCAGAAACTTAACTCATTATTTATCTTGAATCCTAGAACAGAGCCTGGTACTCTGCAGGTCATCGATAAATATTTGTTTTCTGAACAATGCATGACTTTTTTGGCATTTTTCCCAATTGTCTGGGGGTGGGGTGGGGGGTGTCTGATAATTTACCAGTTTTTTCTTTCATTACAATTTAGCATACTGGCAAATTGCATAGGACTACTAAAAATAAGCCCACAGGAGACCACCTCCAGCCAGTTCCAATCAGATGAGACCCTATTCTGATGCAGTGTATTTTGTAATTCAATATTTTTGTCTTCTGAGGGCCTGCTGCTTACACTTTTAGTAGGTGACTTTTAGAAAGTTTTTGTGTCCAGAAGCTTTTATATGCTCTTTGGAGATTTCCGTAAAAGTGAAAAGCCAAGGAGTGCTAGTAAGGCCTTTAAAACTTCTCAGAAACTTGGAAATTCTGGCTGCATTTACTGAAGCAGGTGACTGTAATACTGGCTTACCCTCACCTTTTGTACCTTTTTGACATACATCAAGGTAGATTCTTAAGATGACATTCAAAGACCTTCGTTATCTAAGTCGGTAGTTGGCAACCTGGCTCCATGTTAGAATCACCTGGGGAGCATTTTAAAATATGGATGGATGCCTGGCTCGAGACCAATTAGATCACAAATTTCTAGAGGATGGGATCTGAGCATCTATAGTTTCAAAAGCTTTCCAGATGTTTCTGATGTGGTTGAAAAACCACTACCTTAAACCTTAAGGGATTATTTAATGATAAGAGTACGGTTTAGTGAAAAAAGCTTGGACTAATTTAGAGACAGAAATCTTGAAGTTCTCATTTTGCCACTCACTGGCTACGCAACTTTGTAGTTAAATTCTGAGGCTATATATCATAAAGTGGGAATAGCCTATCTCATAGGATTATATCAAATGAGAATACATGTAAGCACTTTATAATAAAATGGTATTAAGTGCACAGGAGATACTTAAGATTCTTGTAAAACAAACCAGTGTGGCAATTCTCCTCCCTCATTTCCTTCATATTTACTGTCATCTTAATCTGAGCTGGTCCTATATGTAAGTTGAACACAGATACTTGATGGGTTCATTTGAGGAATACTGACAGGCCCAACAGACTGAAATATGTCAGCCTATTAGGGTGCATCCAGAATTCTCGCCATGGATTTGGCTTCCCCCCAGCTTGGTCTTTGGATAGAAGTTTTTGAAGGACAGAATTTAGCTCCAAAATCCGTCCATATGTTTATTTCTTCAATGCAGACTTTATCCTTGAGAAGACTAAGAAAATGTATATAACACGTTATTGTTCTTTGGTTTCTAGGTTAAAAGTTAGGTGTTTTTATAGTGAATTAATTATTAAACATTTGTATATATTGAATTTATGTAATAAATATTGAGTGCCTACATCTGCATGATACCATTCTAGGCCCTTGGTATATGGTAGCGAACATAACCAAAAATGATCAGATGGAGCTTAAATTCTAGTGAGGTTTGTGTTCCATAAACTGTCAAATAAAATGAAGATTATGTTTATATATGACATGAATGGTATGTTCAGTTTATAACACGTAATTTTTCAGAGTTTTTAAACCAATGGCAATTTATTTATAACTGAAATCGAATTATCTTTTGTGAGTAACTAAATTTAGTTTAGCAATTATTTATCTTGATAAATTTTATTATTGCAGTATTTGTAAATAAAAGTACATATATGTAGATATTTTGCCTTTATTTTTATAAATAAGCAACTGGTTTATGTAAACTTATTTGAGCCTTTTAAATTGCTGTGGGTAAACATTTGTTTGAGAATAGTGGGTAATAATCTAGTGTTACTAATGATTTGGGGTCACAAATCATTGCCCTGAAATGATAACCATTTATAAACTCAAACCCTTTATATTAGGCTTTCTGAACAGTGGTCAGTTTTTCTTTCCTTCATTGCCACACTTTTTTAAGGAGACATTTGTTATATATTACTCTATCACCATCTACTTTGTCATTTTCTCTTGTATTTCTCAAAATTAGGATTAATTGTGTAGAGAATACAAAGAGTATTGTAACATACCGCAGGAATGGACCCTCAGGTTCGAAGTCTGGGCCTGCTGAGAAATGCTTCCGGAAACTTGACTTTTGTGTACTCTCTGTCACAGTAAACACTCAGGAATTTATTGAGGTTGTTTTGCATCACTTACTTGCACCTGGTGAGTAGGCAGGGAATGTAGCCAATGTCCCCAGAAGAGTCAGATGAAGCAGAGAAAATAATCTGCTCCTTGCTGCCCTCCTGCAGTACAAAGTGCATTTGAATCTTCACTCTGTGAGGGTGTTGTCAACTACAGATTACGTCACTTTGGAGCATGTACAGTATTCTGGTAGGGACATGCCGTATTATCTTCTGATTTATATAACCATCTGAGTTTCCATTAAAGCAGTTTCTCATTCTCTATGTCAATTGGCATCTTTTCCTTAATCACCTCTACCCCATTTTGACAATTACAGAGCAATACCTGGAATTAAAAACCATTAGCAATTAGTTATATTTGCTTCCCTCTGTATGTAAAGTCCCCTTTGACCATTATCCCGTCTCATATCGTCTCCTCATCTCCATTCCACTATCATAAATGGGTTTATATTCTTCCAGTCTTCTATTTTATATATATGTATACACACACACACACACACACACATATAAATAATAGTTTTTTGTTTCTAAAATTTATCTACATTTTTTAAATACTGTTTTGAGCTCTGTGACATAACGATTAAAGAGAATATGTAATACCCATTGTCTTCACATACCACTCTTTTTAAATTCATTCCCCTGTTTGACATTTAGGTTTTTATTTTTTCTTTATTATCTCCTTATAATTTGACTTTCATTTTCCATTCTTGTCCTCAGCTCTACTAAAAATATACTAAAGGTCACCAATAATTTTCTTAGTCAGCAAACGTGATGGCTTTTTTTTCTTGGGTCTAATGTCCTTGACATATATGTAATGAAGATGAAACTGATGACTACCACCCCTTAACTTCTTAGAACTATGTTCCATTATAGCACACTATTTCTTTATTTTGTACTTTTCCCCCTCTTATATATCATCTTACCTTTAATCCCTTCAAGCACTTAAATATGGGTCAATCCTCAGCACTTATTCTCTGAAAAGTATACCCACTTACTATCTCACTTGCACTTCTAGTTGAGTGACTCCCAGATGTGTCTTTATTCCTGATCTCTTTGCACATTTTAGTGTCTCATTTCTAGCTGCCCAGTAGACATTTCCACTTGTTTATACACAGTATTACTAGCATCTTAACCTATCTAAACTACTGATATTTCCCTGGCTTTTACTTATCTCGACTTCCCAATTTTTGGTCTTTGAGAGGACCGTTCTTCACCAGTTATGAAACTTAAAGTCATCTTTTTCTTTTTCTGTTTTTGTTTTTGCTTCTTTCCCTTCAAATCCATTTCCTTATCAAATATTGCGGATTCTTTCTCTAACTCCAGTTTTTCTCTTCCACTTTGACTTACAGCGTAGTACTAGAATTAGCCAAGGCACAATTATAATCATAACATTTTCATACTTTAAAACCTGCCAGTATCTATATTTATAGTCTATAAGATATAATCTAAACTTTTAAAACCCCAGTGAAGGGGTTCAGATCTACTAATACAATCCAACCCCAACCTACCTTAACCACTGCACTCCACTTCACTGTCCTCTGAATATATCCTGCTCTTTCATCATCTTATTTTTGCTTTAGATGACTTCCTCCCTTTTAATACCTGACTAACTCTTACATATCTTTATAATTCAGCTCACACATCATCTTGAAGCATTGCACAACTCCTTCAGGCAGAATGAGTTACTCCTTCCTGTGTTGCCGTAGAACCTTTGTGCATTCATTACAGTATGTCACATTGTATTGTAAGTTTTTTAATGCACCTATTCCATGTTTCGGAGCCTTCCACACTCACCTTTTACCGCCACCACCACCACCATGCACATTCAACTGGAAGTTCACTGAGAACAGTAACTTTTCTTTACAAGGGCCTAGTGCATTGGAGAAACACTGTTGAATCTCAGTATCCTTTCATTCTTTATGACATATCAGTGCTTGGAATAATCCTACAGAACACCATTTAAGAATCGTCTCATTTGCTCAAACCCTTCTGTATTTTCTTATTGCTTATTAAGTTTAAGTTCACATTCTGGAGCCTGGCCTTCAAGACCCTCCATAATCACATCTATTGTGTTTTCCTATTATGTTTAAGACACTAAATATATGGCTTGTACCAACTACCTTTTCAAAGTGTTGCTTCTCTTTAAGAATGAGTACATAAGTACATGTCTTTTGCCCAGGCCAGACTGATTTGCTCATTGCCCTCTGAACGCAAAGTGTTCTTTTCAAGCATCTTGTCTTTTAAAGTTATACCCATTCTTTAAGACCCAGTTTAGGTTCTGCCTCATTTTATAAAGGTTTTCTAACCATTTCATGCAGAAATAATTTTCACCTCTAATCCAGACTCATGTATGTAGCAATTCTTTAGATGCCATACTTATATACATGCCTTCCAATTATTTACATGCCACAGTTCGTAAGATGGTAAGATGATAATATTTATTTGGCACATTGGAGTTAGACTAGAAGGGGTTTACATCTCTGGTGAAAGCTTATGGCTGCTTAGAAGTACCCTAGCAAAAATGAAACACATCGTTTCTTATATTGGCTGTAATTGCCTAAGGAATGAGAAATGGAAATTTTTATCAAAACATACTGTGCATATGTCAGCGTGGTGCAGTGAAAAAAGCCGAGTAAGTCAAGGCCTGGGTTGCATCAGTGCCTCTTTACTTAACTGTGAGGCCTTGGGCAGATTACCTTCCTGGGCTTTTGTTTCCTTATTTATTTAAGGTGTAAATAATTACACTTGCAGAGTTTATGAAAATCAGAGACAAGGGTCACGGCATGACTATATGCTCAATAAATGATTGCTTTCATTGGGTATTTCCCTTCAGCTCCCCCTTTGGTAGGTAACATGTCATGATTGTGGTTGCATCTCTTTGATGAATCCAAGTACTTTCATTTCCGTTCCACTTGGGTGTACAGACTTCTAGCCTTGCTGGTATAGTTCCTACTCCAGAATCCATGACATACGATGCTTTTAATCCTGGGACAAAGCAAGCAGTCTGCATCTTTTTCCATCATTAAATGGGACCTTCCTTGCATTAACCAGAGTTATGGGTCTCTAAGCATGTTCTGAATTAAAGAGTTCTTGTTCTCTTACCATAAAATAGTCATGCAAATACATTGTTAAGGCACCATATATAATACAACAGCAACAATTTAAAGCTTGTTTCATTGCTCTCTGTTATTCCTGGGATTCTTCTATTCTGTTACTCTCCAGTTTTCATCAAAGTGATCTCTAGGGCAGGAACCTATGATTTCCCAGATGTTTCTAATCAAGGTAAACACCTGCAATTTGCATCTGCAAAGATACGTAGACTTTACTGCCAGCTGCTTTGTTAGATTACCATACCCATCTTGCTTAATTTATGTTCCAATGAGAAACTATTTTATTGATAAGTTTCTTCCAATTTTTTTCCACATAATCATATAAACAGTGGATGACTCACAAGTGGACCCTATAAAGTGAAATTATCTTTGTCATCCACCTTTTCCCTACTGGTTTGTAATATCTATATCTTAAAACCTTTCTGCTCCAACCACTTTGGTCTTCTCATTGTCATGACCATATGTTCATTTCCATCTTTAAACTTGTTTATGCTGGTTTTTCTTTGAATACCCTTATTTTCATTCCCCAGTCCAACTTGAATTCTCATCTGTAGTTCTCCTTTTTATTGAACCTTCTCAGCTATTTCATCCTATGTTTCTTACTGTTGTCATCACATTTCAGTATAGCATACATCTCTAACATCTTTTCTTGGCACTTTTTATGAGGTTTTATGTGGTGGTTTTTTGTGATCCTTCTATGCATACATTTGTTCCTTGTGGCATCAAATAATGAATGTACTTAGTAGGTACTCAAATTGATTTAGGAGATCTTGAATAATCTTAGATTTAAGGCAAACTAGCCATGTATTCCTTGAACTGTTTATGAATTTTACCACTAGGAAGGATACATAACTGGAAAAAAGTTATAATTTTAAAATCATATAGAATTAAGTGACTGATCTTTTATAAAGAGTGGTATGTTTTACATAGGTTAGTGATATTACCAATAACATTAAGGCTATACATTTATTTTAAGGAATAAGTAATATTACTTAGATTTGTCTTATTTAGTTCTGTTTCCTTGTCTTCACATTATAATAGTGATTTGTTCTTTGATCATTGAATCAATCATGGTAATTCCCGTATCTCCCTTTATGTACTTTGTAAACTAATGTGCCCCAACTTGGCTGGTAGGAAGGTGTGGAAGTAAATCCTGAGTGGGTACATCAGCAAGCAGGAGGTATTTAGAAAAGCTATTGGAAAGACAAGAAAGGTGGAAGAAAATGAATTGAGGATTTGAATGAGTATCTGCAGCAGTGGTAGTGGCCTATTGAATAATTTGAGGATGGTTAGGAAACCAGGGCTTTTTCCACTGAATAGCAGGGTGCCAAGCAGAATTGCTTTATATGTTAATTTAGGGAAGAAAATGCATCCATAAAATCTAGACATAGATGTAAAGTTGACACCATCTCTTCATCCTTGTCAGTGCCATTATTGCTAATGTTCATTTGATGGTTATATATGTGTCAGGCAATTCTTAAGCAGTTTCATGATCACTTGTTTAGTCCTTAATAGTAGAGGATCTTAATATGAAATCTATTCCCTGCTGAGAACACCTTTGGCATTCTCGTTAAGCCTGTGGGGTCTTTCATAGGATGTTTTGAAAGAATAAAACAAAATACATACGATCAGAAGTGAAACTAACTATATTGAGATACAGCTATCAAAATATTAAAAATCTGACATAGTAATTTGGACTTAACAATATAAGATCTATTGGGTCTGATAACTAATTTCAGATTAGCAGTGAACTAAACGTTATTTGGGGATCTGCACAGCTGTAAAGTAATATGAATATTTCTGGTCACTGTACTAATTTCTGATTGCTGTACTAATATTACTATGATTTTCTTACATTCATCATTGCAGGAAACTTAAATTGTATTTAGAGGTCAGCAAAAATAAAGATGTAATTTTTCCCCATGCAAATTTACCAAACCTCATGTTTTTCATGGGCCCCAGATTGAGAAGTCCTGCCTTACAACAACTCTGAAGAGAATCTGTCATTAAATGTGTAAGTGGTGAGCAAGGATGTGAACTCAGGCAATCTGGCTCCAAAGCCAAGGTTCTTTAATCATTTAGAATATCCTGAACTTGCATGATCATTTCCCCAAACTTAGCGAGCTATTTTCCTTAGAAGAAACGATCTTAAGCATTTTACTTACTGTTTAAATGAAAAACAAGATAATTTTAAAATGTTTACATTGTAAAATGAAATTTGATTTCTGCATTATGGTGAGTTGAGGAGACAAAGGGAAGAAATAAGGAAAAAGGAAAGAAGAATGGCTAGAGCAAGGGTTCTCAAACTTTAGGTAACATGATCACCTAAGGGGCTTATTAAAATATAATATCAGTGGTTCCTCAAAAAATTAAAAATAGAATTAACCATATGATCCACAATTCCACTTAAGGCTATATACCCAAAAGAATTGAAAGCAAGGAGATAGCCAAAGAGATATTTATACAGCCATGTTCATAGCAGCATTGTTCACAATAGTTAAAACATGGAAGCAACCCAAGTGTCTATCCGCTGATGAAGTGGATAAGCAAAATGCAGTATATACGTACAATGCACTATTTTATTCAGCCTTAAAAAGGAAGGATATTTTGTAGTATGGTACAAAGTAGATGAACCTTGAGGACATGATGCTAAGTGAAATAAGACAGTCACAAAAAGACAAAAATACCAAATGGTTCCACCTACATGAGGTACTTAAGGGTAGTCAAATCATAAGGACAGAAAGGATAACGGTGGTTGTCGGGCTGGGGGAGGGGGAAAATGAGAAGGTGTTTTTTAATAGGTATAGAGTTTCAGTTTTACAAAATGAAAAAAGTTATGGGGATGGGTAGTAGTATTGGTTGTACAACAGTGTGAATGTGTTGAATACCACGGAACTGTGCACTTAAAAATGGTTAAGATGGTAAAATTTATGTTAAAAGTATTTTACCACAATAAAAAAAAATAATTTTTAAATTAAAAAATCAGAAATAAAATTTTAAACAGTTTCAGGTCGCACCTCCAGAGTTTCTGATTCTGTAGGTCTAGAGTGGGGCCTGAGAATTGACATTTCTAGAATTTTCTCAGATGATATTTGTGCATCACACTGAGCACTGCTTTCTGAGAGATTGGGGATTGAAAAGAACTAGGCGGGAAAATGAGTTGACGAGAAATTCTTAGCATTTGGTCGGAAGTTACAACCTTTTCTAGGATGTGGACTTTGAAAGGTTTTGCGGCTTTGTTCTTTGAAATGGAAGATAGCCAATTATTCTCACCTTTTAAGGGTATTCAAATTGCTATTATAATATGAAAATTATAATATGAAAATATGTAATAACTTAAAGTAGAATTGTTGTATTGACCCTGAAATGCAAATATTATGTCATTATCAATAAACATTTTTAATTTCAAAATGTTTGGTTTTAAATTTGACTGTTTTTGTCAAAGAAATGACCTGATACAATAGCAGAATCAAGAGCATATTTTGCCCTGTGTGAGAAATAGAAAAGCTTGCAAGATTCAAAGTACTTGTAGTGGAAATAAGGTTTATTTAAGCCTTTTTTGCTCAAGTTCCAGTCAGTAGGAAACAAAGCAGTTGGCAAAAAATACTATGTGCACTTATAAAAGCTGTTTAGAGTTTATAATTATATGATTGTTATAGGGCCTTCTCTTATATCCAGTTTCTCACACTCTATCAAAATTGTTGGGACTGCACACGATTAAACAGTCTCAAACTGTTTAAGCTAAAAAAAAAAAAAAATCTGGGTTTATATAAGTGTAAGAGTATATTTAGTTTTAAGCACAGCTTGATCCATGTCTCAAAGCCATCAGTTTCCATCTTTCAGCTTCCTCTGGGCTCTTTAGTCTTGGTGGCTCTCCTGGCAGCAATAGTCTCACACCCTCATTTAGTCTCACACTTTCCTGTTTTCAAGTCCAGTTGAAAAGAGAAAGTCTTCCAACTTTCCCAACAAAAATTCTGAAGTTCATTCTGATAAAACCAACTTCATGGGCCCAACCTTTCAATCACTGTAATCTGGGGCATGGTATATCCCTTAAACCAGTCTAAGGAGCTGGTTTAAACCACACATCATGGCTGATGTTGGAGGGACGTGTAGTTTTCCATAGAAGTTTGTTCCTAAAAGAGTAGAAATTGTGCTGTCCATCAAAGCACACATTTCTACTCTCCCCTCCATTTTAAGATCTGGAGAAACTAGAAACCCATCATCTTCAAACACCTCTTTTCTCCTTTTAAAAGGAATTGGGGGGTTTGGGAATAAATAGCTAACAGATTGCATCGAAGAAGGAAGAGATATGGAGAAGCAAAGAGGGAAAGCATGATTATAAGACCTTCTTAGGTGATATTCCTGGCCAGTCAGAAGTTTTTTTAATATGAGGAAAGAAAGGATTCCTATATATTATTTGTTCTCTCCCTTTCTTCCAGCCCTGAAGACTATTCTGTATAAGTATTGTTTGCCTAAAAACATTCATGTGACCATTTTTATATGCTTTAAGTTAATTTCCCATGTGCATGGCCCTATTTCACAGACTAATGTTCTTTCCATATTAGGTAGATTAAACTCATATACCAAGTAAGGGAGTAAATCTGTTCATAAGTTCTTTAGAACTTAACATTTTCTGTACTGTTATTTATATTTTTAAAAAGTAAGTTATCAGAAGCAATTATTTCTAACTTAAGCAAGTCCAGGAATTGTCTCCTTCATACAGTTTGCTTTCTCCAGTCTCTCCTTTTTTTTACCTGCCTCTTTTCCACACCAGCAGTTCTCAAACTGTGTTGTGCATCAGGATCACCTTGAGGGCTTGTTAAAACACATTTCTAGTCCCTCCTAGAAACTCTGGAGGAAACGAGCAAGGCATAGCCGAGGTGGGTCAGAGGGTCTTTTGATCTGAGGTGGAGCCGGAGAGTTTGCACGTTCCCAAGTGATCTGAAGCTGCTGGTCCAGGGATCTTTGTTTTGAGAATCTCTATAATAAAATCACTTGTCCCTGCCTGATTTCTACTATCACTTTTCCCTGAAGTCTCCTGTGATCTATCCAAATTGATTCTACTTAAAATGGATGTACTGGAACCTTAAAACAAATCTCTTTTATCTTTTGGACATAGCCCCAATTAAAGATAGATACAATTTTTAGATGAAATAATTTGGTATTGTTATCAGAAGTTTACATATTGTAGCAATACTATTTGATCTAAGAATAACTATCATCAGATTTACTGTTTAACAATTGGAATAGAAAATGGAGAAGGTATGTTGGCAGATGTTGAAAACTAGGCAGACTTTGAGAGTATTGCTATCAATAAGGTTTCTTTTTTAGTATCTCTTCTGTAAGATAATTTCAATTAATCTCTAATAAACATTAGCTTTAAAATCCAAATTTGTAAGCTATATATTCACTATCACAATGGATCAAACAATAAAAACAAGGTTATTTGTATTAACAGTTCTAATTAGGCTTGACTCCTGTTGAGTTTCAACAGTAATTGTTCATCTAATTTACCATAATTGTGAAATTAGAAAAAAATCTAAAAGTGCCTACTTCAAATGTCAGTTGTGTACCTTCTAAAAAGTAAAACTGTGAAAGTATTTAGTGGCGAAGTATATTAATGCCTACAACTTTGAAATGCATCAAAAAATGGATTGATGAAGATGTGGTAAAGCACATACAAGTATATAGCAAAGTCTTAAGAATGATAAAATCTAGATATTGGGAATATGGGTATTCACTGACAGATTTTCAACGTGTTTTAAAGTTTGAAATTTTTCATAATGAAATGTTGGGAAAAAATAAAAACACTTATCCATAATTTATGGGAAATATGCACATACAAGTATTCCTATTAGATTGAAATATGAAATTGCCATCGACGTAAGTCAAAAACACACAAATATAGGCAGTTTCATTTGGTTCAACCTAGTATTAAGGTTCTGAGTAAATATATATATATATATATATATATATATATATATATATGCATATATATATACACACACACACACACACACACACACACACACACATATATACCTCCAAGTCTAAAATGCTACCTAAATAGGATAGTTTTTTTTTTTTAGTAGATTTATTTTTACCTTTTATTTTTTTCCTGATGACTAAAATTAGATTAATTTAAAATTCGATTCACCTTAATACTGATTAATTATGCTGGTCTAGCTGTATTTAGCTACATACATATTCCACTGTTGAAATTAAAAACTTACAGCCTACAAATTTTCTACATATTCTTCCTATATTTTATTACCAGAATGATACATCTCATTTCCCAGAGGTATACAAATATATTTATAAAGTCACCTCAGTTACGGGGAAAATATATAATAACACCTTAATTAGCTGGACTGTTTGCTCTATACTTGTCAATTGAAACTTTATGCAAAAGTTGTGGGTTAAAACCCAAACCATGGATAGTGGTGATGGTGGCATGTGAATGTACTCAGTTCTACTTAATTGTACTCTAAAAAATGGTTAAAGTCATAAATTTTATATTATGTGTATTTTACCACAATAATATTTTTTAAAAAAGAAAAAGGATGAGGAAGCATTTTTGGATAACCATAAGAGAGTCCAGCTTGGCCGAGGTGGGTCAGAGGGTCAAGCTGCTAGACAAACGCTGCCTACCTCCCATTTTTACATAGGTTATATGAAACCTGACTGAATTTGAAAGCTGAGTAAAAATCACAATTTTGGATATTGTTGCCATGGATTAAAATCAGGTTTTTTTCCTGTTTTAATTGAAAAGTTTTAACTGGAACAAACAATTAAAATTCATTTTGTTCTACAGGAACTGGAGACCTCACCCCTTTATAGTACCTGACTATATAGTCTTTCCCACTGAGCATAGTTAAGCTAGTTATTCTTACAGAAACCACTTATTTAATTAAGTGAAAAGTATGTAGTAGGTAAGAAGCTTTAATTAGCAGCAGTTTTCAACTGTACAGTCATGCTTTACTGGGGGTCGTGGAGGGTCTCATTGAATTAAATTGTATTTGCCTAGGGGGTGACCAGTTGGCTCAGTTGGTTAGAACATGGTGCTAATAACACCAAGGTTGCTGGTTTGATCCGCACATGGGCCACTGTGAGCTGCACCCTCCTTAAAAAAAAAAACCACTGTATTTGCCTTAATGGAACTCGATGTCAAAACGTGTCTTAATTGGGGGAAAAAATAAGGAATTACAGCCTAATTCCACAAGAACAAAATAGACCTCCTGAAGTACCCATAAAAGCGAAATGGGAAAATATTATAAATATAACCATCTCAATTGAATTTTTTCAATCTAGAAGACTTGAGACTTCTAGATTTCAAGTATAATAAATATAATTTAAATCCCCCCAAAAAAGAAAACCAATCATACCTATAATAGAAACATGTAGGCCCAAATTTATTATATCACTATCCTAAAACAGTTTATCCTGATGTCATTTCTTCTTCCCTTTGTGTCCTTTTTATTTTAATTTAATAATATTTCTCTTTCTTTATAGTTATACTTTACCAGAAAGAGAAATGGGTGCTTTTTTCCTCTCAGTTGAAAATTAAATGAGACCATATGTGAAATTATTTGTGTAATACTTTAGTTTTCCAAGTTCAAAGGTTAGTGTTGAAATGGGGAAAACACTGAATTTCACATATTCCTGTGCTTACCACTCCTCAAAGAATTATTAGGTCATATAAAACAACAATAGCTTGATGGTTGTCTCCTTGCACTCTTGAATTACTAGAAGGATGGAGGAAATTACGTAAAAACAAAATTGAGAAAATTCTGCAGACAAATACATAGAAAAACAGAAAAAGAAGAAACTACTGTACTGGAAATGTATTGGTGGTTTTGTTTCCTCAGTCTTTTACTGTACAATTAAAATAGACCGTAGTAGGCTCATCCTTTTAAGTGAGAGCCACAGTGGAGAGGAGGCTGGGGTCTTAAAGATAATGTATTTTTTTTTTTTTCCTTTAAAGTTTATTGAGGTGACAACTGTTAGTAAAGTTACATAGATTTCAGGTGTACAATTCTGTAATACATCATCTATATCTCACATTGTGTGTTCACCACCCAGAGTCAGTTCTCTTTCCAAGATAATGTCATTATTTTCTCTCTTAATTTACAGAAGTTGCTGGGTATGTTTTGCCACCGATGAAGATGATAGAACCGCTGAATGGGTGAGACCATGCAGGTGCAGAGGATCTACCAAATGGGTTCACCAGGCTTGTCTGCAGCGCTGGGTGGATGAAAAGCAAAGAGGAAACAGTACAGCCAGAGTGGCGTGCCCTCAGTGCAATGCTGAATACTTAATAGTTTTTCCAAAGTTGGGTAAGAGCCTTAAAAACAACATAGATATATGTGATATCATTATACATAACTGTGATCTTGGGTTTATTTTAAAGTGACCCATCTCTTTGCTTTTTTTGTGTGAATTTCTCTATTTCCTTTCTGTTATTTCCTAACTATTTTGCTAACCGTTAACATTATCCTTAATATATTATCCCCAGATCCATCCATTTGTCTGTGCATTAAATGTTTTCATTTGGTTGAGTGGATAAAGAACTTGGACCTCTAACCATGTGGATAAAATCAAATAACAGAGCTATAATAAAAAGCTGACTAAAGAGCCTCATTCTCTGGAGACCATTAGTGTAGGAAGAAGAAAACAGTACTGTGTTCTTTCTAATATTTATCCTTAATTCTATTAAGGAACAAAAGTTGGGAAATTAAAGATTCAATAAAAGACAGCATTAAATTCATCTTTGGAATCCAATTTATGTTGTTGTCTTTCATGAAAACTGCTTTTTCTGCGAATTGGCGGACAAGGAACAATCAAAGGTCTTTGAGAATGGAGCTAGCTAGCATTAAAAAAAAGTATAGCAAACTGTTTAAAGAGTGCTGTAAATAAGATTAATGTTTAATTAGCATGTTCTATTCCAGCCATGTGAGCATGTCCTTCTCTTTGTTTAGTGTTTATGCCATGCCAGTTGTTAAACATTTTTAATAACAGCCTTGGCTGTAATCAAGAGGTATATGAAATCAGTTTTGCTTCATATACCAAAGATTATGAAGGTCAGAAGAAAAGAATGACTGTCAATGGGGAGTAGGGTTCAAGGCACATAAATGCAAATAATGAAGTTATTTTATAATGCGAGAAGAATAATAATGGCAAATAAAATGTCCTTGGTTGTCTGTATTTCTGTAGCATAATGCATGGGAAGACATGATAGCTTCCTGTGAAAGCAAAGGAGCACTGTAGAGAAAGTAGTGGTTCTCAAACATTTAGAATTTGTGGACTATATGACGGGTCTTCATGTACACCACAGGTTTTAGACAAACGCAAAAGAATAATCCAAAAAATTTTATAATGTCAAAGAAATGTATTAAACATCAGGAAAAAACAATGACTGCTGCAATCTTTCGCCACATTGATATCTGCCTTACTGAAGTCAAAGTTAAGTTTTCATTTTTCCTACTCTTTAGTTCTAATCCAGTTTTCAACTATAGGTTGTTGGGAATAGCAGCAAGTATAGGATGATTCTGTTAAATAACACTTTGATAATCAGAGGTATGGAAATAAGAATTAGTGCAAGAATTCTCACTGAAAACTACATATAACGTGTGACAGGACATTGAGTTGACAATGTATGACATTCAACAGTGAAGTTGAATGTTTCAGTTTGGAAGATGGCAGTGGGTAAATCTGCCCTTTGGTTGTTTCAGTCTAGGAAATATGTTGTTAGCTCTAGTGTGGTAATTGAATGCTACTTTTAATTATACCTAATAGTAAGACATTGGTCTCTTTCTACAACAAGGAAAGAAAATGGCTAGATGTTGGAAAAGTCAAATTCTTTTTAAGCCGCATGTGTCATGATTTGGTCTTCAGATTTCATCCTTCAGAATTGTTATTTCACTCACATCATAGGATCAGGCTATTCACTATACTGTGTGTCACGGTGATCTGCCACTTGAGGAATTCACAGATAATCACAAATTTTTTATTGACCTTATCAGTGTCATGAAAAAAAATGTATATTCTTTATTTGAATAATTTTTGTTACCATCTTTCTTCCTGGCAAGATAGAGGAGCAGCAGAGTCTTGTATTTGCTTTGTCTTTCTTGACATAACATGCTGAAGATCCGCTCAGGGGCTGCAGTTTGAATTATACTCACAGTTTTCCATGCAGCTTTTAATACTGACTCAAGAACAGAGGGCTTATTGCCCAGTGCCAGCTGTTGTCTGTAAAGGAAGCCATGTAAGAATTGGCTTTCAGGTGCAGTACTCTTCCTTGCTACACACATGGCTACTGCTGTTGGCCATACTTATCCCAATATACTTTTTCAAGTCAAGGTTTCAAAATAATTGTTCGTTAAAAGAAAATCTCTTTTCTGTAGCATGTTTTCATTGGTAATCAGAATTTAAAGTTGCCTGTATTTCTTGCTTTATGTATCATATTATGTATATGCCACTAGTTGATTCATACTCCAAACACTAGTGGTTTCATGCAGCCACAAAATATTTAAGAGCATACATCAGTGACAGTAATTTTTCTTCCTCACTGTGTACCCCACATAGAATCTCCAGTAGTGTCATCAGGTGATAGAATTTTGCCAGGTTATTTTCTCTGAGCATATTTGTCATTAATTAGGAAGCCGACTACGTTATACCTGTTTTTGTTGAAATAAAGTTCCCCTGACTGCAGTTTTTAATCTTTGCTTTCAATCACAAAATTCATAATGCAGGCTTTGATTGGTTTACTAGAGTGGTTGGAAATGATATGAATGCTTCAGTGGCTTCTTGTCCCTGTTTTAGAATGTTCCATTTCCTGTTTAGTAATGTATTATAGTACAGGGAGAACAAGGAGGTCTCCCAGGGCAAAGCTGTCACTCCTAATTTACTAGTCACAGCCCCTTCTAAGATCACACGAGTTTCACTCTAAGATCATACTATTTACCACTTGTGGCATTCTGAGTTAAGTGTGTTTTACTTTTACTCTTCAATGAATACTTTTGAGGCATTGATTCATTTTCCTAAATTTGGGATTTAACACATTATGATAGTAAGAACAACAAAATTTGTATTTAACCAACATAAACAACTCATGATGTGAAAGTTTGTTAGCTGAAACAAACAGTCCCCTCTTAACTATCCTTGTAGAGCGTGTGTGGCCCTTGGAACATAACAATTAAGAACCTAAAAGAATTTCCTTGAAAGTCATAATCTTACTTTTCAAATTTATAACCAAAACTTTTATCCCTTTTTTAATCAAATTGTCTGTAGACCAGTTAATAGATTAACGGGGACCACCATTGGTCCCCAAACAACATTTAAACACCGGCTAGAAGAAGGAATAAAAGAGGAAAGAACATACAGAAAGAGTTGATGGTTATGGGATGATCTCTGTGTAACAGGTATTTTTAAAAAATAGTTTTTGTGTGGATTTAGCCTCTGTTTGGCTGGCTACCTGGCCAAGTTTGTGTCTTTTCTAGTACTACTTAGTAGTGGCTGGAATGGTGGCAAATGTGTGTTCTGAATTGCTGATAGGGAGTGTGCTGTGCTCTGTTGATGAAAAACTTAGAGGACTCATTAGACTCATTCCTCTCACTTTGCCACCTATGTTAGGGTTTGCTTTCTTCTAGTTTAGCCAGTTGTGTCTATGCAGCTACGCACTTAAATACTCAAAGTGTGAAGTGAGGACCAGCAACATTGGAATCCTCTAAGAGCTGTTAGGGATGAAGAACGTTAGCTCCTCCCCTATTCACCCCTGGTTTTAATTAATCAAAATCTGCATTTTTGTGAGGTCATCAGATAATTTATGTGCACAGTAAATATAAGAAGCATTGCTTTAAAACATGAAGGGAACCCGCTGGGAAAAGTTTGTCTTCCATTAAAAATAAAGCATTTCCATGACGTTTAAGACCAGGTAATAACATTTTTTTAGCTCAACAGCAGACTTCAGAGGAGAGATCTTAAGGGCAGAGTTCTTGATTCCCAAGGAGAACAGGGACTGATTCACATTAGATTCCTTTCTTTCATTTCTTTAATGATGTTTTGTAGTGTGCAGGCCTCTTCTTTCTTTAAATTTATTCCTAAATATTTCATTATTTTTGATGCTTTTTAAATGGATTTTTCTTATTTCATTTTCAGATTGCGTATTGTAAGTGTATAGGATACAATTGATTTTTGTATTTTGATCTTGTATCCTGCAACCATGCTGAATTCGTTTAATAATTCTGATAGATTTTTAGTGGATTGCTTAGGATTTCCTATATTTATGATCGTGTCATTTGTGAACAGAGATGGTTTTACTTCTTCTTTTCCAGTCTAGGTGCTTTTATTTCCCAGGCTACAACCTACAGTTCAGTGTTAAATGGAAGTGGTCAGAACAGACATACTTGTCTTCTTTTTTGATCTTAAGGAAGAACCAGTCTTTCACCATTAAACATGTTATCTCTGGGTTTTTTAATAGATGTTTATCGGTTGAGGATGTTCCCTTGTCTTTGAGTGTTTTTACCATGAAAACGTGTTGGATTTTGTCAAGTGCTTTTTCTGCATCTATTGAAGTGATCATGTGGTATTTGTCCTTTAGTCTATTAATAAGATGTATAATATCAACTGGTTTTCATATGTTAAACCAACTTTCAATTCCTGAGGTAAATCCCACTTGGTCGTGGTATGTAACCCATTTTAAATGTTGTTGGATTTGGTTTGCTGGTTTGTTGAAGATTTTTCTGTCTGTAGTTTTCTTGTGATATCTTTTACTGGGTTTGGTATTGGAATAATACTGGCCTCATAGAACCAGTTGGGAAGTGATCCCTCTTACATTTTTGGGGAAGTGTTTGTGAAGGTGGTGTTAATTCTTTAAATGTTTGGTACAGTGAAGCTGTCTGGTCCTGGGCTTCTCTTTATAGGAAGTTTTTTGATTACTAGTTTAATCTTTTTACTTGTTATAGGTCTTTTCAGATTTTCTATCTTTTCTTCAGTGTTGGCAGTTTGTGTCTTTCTAGGAATTTGTCCATTTCATCTAGATTATCTAATTTGTTGGCTTATAATTGTTCATACTATTTCTTTATAAACCTTTTTATTTCTGTAAGTCTGGCATTAATGTCCCCTCTGATTCATGATTTTAGTAATTTGAATCTTCTCTTTTTTTCTTGCTCAGTCTAGCTAAAGATTTGTCAATTTTGTTGATCTTTTCAAAGACCCAACATTTGGTTTCATTGATTTTTCTCTGTTTCTTCATTTCCTGTTTTATTTATTTCCACTCTAGTCTTTATTATGTCCTTCCTTTTACTTGATTTGGGTTTGCTTTGCTTTTCTTTCTGTAGTGTTTTAAGGTGGAAGTTTAGGTTATTGGTTTGAGGATTGTTTGGTTGTTGTTTTTTAATTGATTTTGTTTTTTAGAGCAGTTTTAGGGTCACAGCAAATTGAGAGGAAGGTACAGAGATATCCCACATACTCTCTGCTTCCTCATATGCAAGGCCTCCCCCATTATCAACCTCTTTTACCAGTGATACATTTGTTACAACTGAGGCACCTGTACTGACACATCATTATCACCCAAAGTCCATTGTTTACTTTAGGGTTCACTCTTGGTATTGTTCGTTCCATGGGTTTGGACAAATGTGTAATGACACGTATTGATCTTTATAGTATAATACATAGTATTTTCACTGCACTAAAAATCCTACCCCATGGCAACCACTGATGTTTTTACTGTCTCCATATTTTTGCCATTTCCAGAATGTCATATAGTTAGAATCATATAGTATATAGCCTTATAGCCTTTCAGATTGGCTTTTTTCATTTAGTAATATATATTTAAAGTTTCTCCATGTGTTGATAATTCATTTTTTTTTTTTAAACTTTTAAAATTTATTTTAAGTGTGTTTTTCCAGGACCCATCAGCTCCAAGTCAAGTAGTTGTTTCAGTCTAGTTGTGGAGGGCGCAGCTCACACTGGTCCATGTGGGGATCGAACCGGCAACCCTGGTGTTACGAGCATCATGCTCTAACCAACTGAGCTAATTGGCCCCCCCCCAGTTAATTTCTTTTTAGCACCGAAAAATATTCCCGTTGTCTGGATGTGCCATAGTTTGTTTATCCATTCACTTACTGAAGGACTGGAAGTTTGGTCGCTTCCAAGTGTTGGCATTTGCGAATAAAGCTGCAGTAAACATCTGTGTGCAGGTTTTTGTGTAGACATGAGTTTTCAGCTTATTTAGATAAATACTAAGGAGCATGATTGATGGGTCTTATGGTAAGAGTATGTCTAGTTTTCTAAATGTCTAGTTTTGTAAGAAACTGCTAAACTGTCTTTCAAAGTGGCTGCATTCCCACCAGCAATGCGTTCCTGTTGCTTTATATCCTTGTTTGTATTTGGTGGTGTCCGTGTTTTGGATTTTAGCCATTCTAATAGATGTTTAGTGATATCTCATTGTTTAAATTTGCAGTTCTCTAATAGAATACTCGTATGATGTTGAGCATCTTTTCATATATTTATTTGCAGTCTTCTATTTTCTTTACTGGGATAGCTCTTAAGTCTCTCAATCATTTTTTAAATCAGATTATTTTCTTGTCGAGTTTTAAGTGTTCTTTCTGTATTTTGGATAACAGTCTTTTATCAGGTGTGTCTTTTGCAAATATTTTCTCCCAGTCTACAGCCTGTCTTCTCATTCTCTCAGTCTTTCTTATTTTTTGATGTCATTTACAGCTTTAAATTTCTAAGGACAGCTTAGATTTCTTATTTGACTGGTTGATAATTTAGTAATGCAGTTTAATTTTCACATATTTGTAAATATCCCAAATGTCCTTCTATCATTGATTTCTAATTTCATGCCATTGTGATCACAGAACATACTTGGACTTATATCCTTTTAAATGTAGTGAGGCTTGTTTTATGGTCTACCATGGTTTATCCTGGAGAATGTTCCACATGTACTTGAGAAGAATATGTATTCTGCTATTGTTCGGTGGAGTGTTCTATAAATATCTCGTTGGTTCATATGATTTTCAAGTCCTCTTGTTTCCTTGTGGATCTTTTACCTATCCTTCATTGAAATTGGGATATTAAAATATCCAGCTATTGTTGAATTATCTATTTCTCCAATTCTTTCCATTTCTGCTTCTTTTATTGGGCTCTGTTGTTAGGTACATAGATGTTCCTAACTGCGCTACTTTCCTGATGGATTGTCCCTTTTATCATTATAAAATGTCCTTTATTTCTAGTAACAAATTTTGTCTTAAAGTTGATTTTAACTGATTAGTATAGGCACTCCCGTTCTCTTATGTCTTACTACCGTAAGTTAGTAGTAAATTTTTAGACTACTTTCAAGTTAAATTTTTATTACAGTTTTGTTCTTATTTCCTTATTTTATTGTTGTTCTCAACTAAGCATTAATTTACACTTCTGTATAGAGTTGAAGATGACTAACAATCACCTTCAGGAAGTGGTTGTAAAATGTTAAGTGGAGTGTAAAGCTTAGAAAGGAATGATATTTACTGGGGATGATGAGGGATGATTCCTAGGAGAAACCTTTCGTAGATAATCTAGCAAATGAAAATAACTGTTACAATTTCATTTTATTTTATTTTACAATATCAGTAATATTAACAGTGATGGCAATAGCTATTATTTGCTAAAGACCCTTAGCGTTTGCCAGACATTATGATGGTCACTTTGCCTATGTCATTTTATTTAAGCCTCTCAAAAGCGTAGTAGATATTGTCCTTACTTTACAGATAAGGAAACAGACTCAGCAAATTTATTTAATGGAAGCCCATTTACTTATAGCAAGTAAATGAAGGAGCTAGTATTTTAAATAGCTGTATTTCTTGTTACTGTCACTCAGTGAGTCAGCTACCAGGCCACATATAGATAAAGGTAGTTTTATGTACCATAAAAGTGAATAGGGATGTTAATTGAATAGGGATGTTAATTTGAACATATTTGAGATACTGTTAATAAATTACATGTATGATGAGTAGGTAAAGATTTTCTGTGATTTGATGCTATTGAAATCAAAGGAGAAACATGACTAAGAAGCAAAATGATGGCTAGCTGCTGGCACTAACAAACAGTGTATTCTCGTTCTTGTCTTGATATTTGCCCTGCTGGAAATGAAAAGGAATAACAAATGCATGAAAGAAAAGATGCAACATCTCATAGGCAGTATTTTCTTTAACTCTTTTAAGTGTTTAAGTTTATATATTCTCCCTCCAGATAATACATTCATGTGGACCAAAATTCAAAGATAGTGAATATAATATTCAGTGAAAAGTCTTTTTACCATGTCTACTAGCCATGATGCCAAGTAAGTTTCCTTACTTGAAGGTAACCATTGTTACAAGTCGTTGGTGTTTCATTCCAGGGTGATGTTTTTCTTCTCTCTCTCTCTCTCTCTCTCTCTCTCTCTTTCTAACCCCCACAAAAACACACACACACAGGCGCATGCACTCTACAAACATTAGGGTAGAGTTAAAGGAACAAACAAGGGACAGGGAAATACCTAAGGATCAGCAATTATGGGAAACCATTTCTACTCCTAGGCCTGAAAATACAAGGGAAGAGAGCTATTGACAGAACTTGACAACAGCTGTAGCAGAGAGTGAGAGGCTGTTTAACAAGACCTATGATTTTAGAGAGAAAAATGGCAAACTTCCTGCAATGGGGGAGCCAGGGAAAAAATTCCTTTATCACTTTTACCACCCTCTGATTTTCTGGCCATTCCACTCATTATTTGAACACATCAGAAACTAGAGGGCAAGGTTGTCTGGAAGATGCTATTTATTTAATCAGCCTCCCAATGCACAAAAGCAGGATGGAGAAAGATGAGGAATAAACCTGGATAGGAAAATAGAATATTGAATACAATTAGGTTATGTGTCAGTAAATTCTACATTATACATCCTGTTCTATACTTCCTTTTTTTTCTTAGCAATATATGGTAGATACCATTACATTAGCACATAAAGAGCTTTTTTTCTTTATAGTTATATAGTATGCTGTTACTTAAATGTATGGTTATTTATATAACCACTTTTCTGTTGAGAATCATTTAGGCTGTTTCTAATCTTTCACTAGTACAAACAGTCCTGTCATAAACTGTGTAAAACAATTGTATGCATCTTTGCAAAAATATGTGTATGAGGTAAATAACTAGAGTGGAATTGCTGGGTCAAAGGGTATGTGCATTTATAACATTAATAGGTATCATCAAATTGGCTCTTGTCAAGATTATACCTCTTTAATCTTCCCAGCAGTGTATTGGAGTACCTGCTTTTCCGCTGCCTTTGCCAATATGCTGCCATCAGTGTTCAGAAGTGATTATATCTGCTGCCTTAACAATAATCAAAGCTCAACAGAATGTTCACTCGGGTTTTTTTCTTTTACCATGAAATATTCCATTGGTTGAAAGAGAATATATAAAACTACATATGAGGAATAAAGACTAATAAGCTATCACTCATTTACCTGTCCCTTAATTTTAGAAATGAAATATTTTGGTGAATTCAGTTTTTTATTATTAAGTAATGAGTATTTTATCCATGATGCCTTTTTGTCTTAAACTTGTATACAATATAGACATGATAATAAGTAGAATAGATATAATAATAAAGCTATACCAGCTTCTTTTTAAATCAACTTTTTAGGACAATTTTTGATTTACAGAAAAATTGCAAAAATAGTGCAGAGCGTTCCCATATATTCCACACCGTTTCCTCTATTACCAACATCTTATGCTAGTATGGTTCATTTGTTATAATTAATAAATGAATATTGATACATTATTGTTCACTAAAGTCCATACATTATTCAGATTTTTAAAAAATGTTTACCTAATATCTTTATTCTGTTCCAGGACCCTGTCCAGGATACTTATCCAGGAGACCTTTAGTCATGTCTCATGTCTCCTTAGGCTCCTCTTAGCTATAACAGTTTCTCAGACTTTCCTTGTTTTTGGTGACCTTGACAGTTTTGAGGAATACTGGTCAGATGTTTGAGGAATACTGGTATTTGTCTGATGTTTTCCCCATTATCTCTTGGGGTCAGGAATTTAGAGGAGCAAGACCACAGAGGTGAAGTACCATTTTCATCATATTACATCAAAAGCACATACTATCAGTATTTGTCCCTGGTGACACTGACCTTGATCACCTGGCTACAGTAGAGTTTGTCAGGTTTCTCCACTGTAAAGTTATTCTTTTGTCCCCCTTTATACCATTTTTTTATGTTATTGTTGCATTTGCCGTTTGACTTTTTATTTTATTTTTCAGTCTTCTGAGTTATTTTTTACATTCATTGCGATACTCATCTAGTTCAGTTTTTACTGTCAAATTTTGTGCATTCTATTTGTCCTTTTTTCTCCCTGCACCTTTTCTTGACCATCTTTTGGATTGCAGTGTTTTCCCTCTGATACTGTATTTTCCTCTGTGCTAGCTTTTAAGTTTTATACTTTATTTCCTTATTTAAGTGTCTGTCCTTGAAAATTCTTAGCTTTTATCTCTGTAAATACTGCTTCTCCCTCATTCTCTCCATTCTCATCTTCTGTAACTGATAAGAGTTATGTTACATGTTTTCATTTTATCTTTCATGTCTTTTCACTTTTATGTTTTTCATCTTTTGGTCTCTCTTTGCTACAACATTATGATTTCTCCTGAACTGTTACCCAGTTCTCAAATTCTCTTTTGAGCAGTGTCAATCTGCAGTTTTAGGGTTTGGGGTTTTTTTTCTATAAGTTATCGTTGTTTCTTAAATGTGTTTCATCATTTTTTTATAGTCTCTTGTTTCTTGCTCACTTACAAATTATCTTGTATTTTATTACATAGTTTTTGTAATCAGACTGATAATTTCATTATCTAAAGTCTTTGGTAACCTAAATCTGTTGTTTTCTGGCTGTTGCTCATGATGCTTTATTTCCCTTGAGTGTGGGAAATTGTGTTCATATTTATAGGTTGTGGATTCTGAAGGTGAGGGAACTCCCGAAAGGATCTGCATCTGCCAAGGGATCCTACCAATCTGAAATCACTTGAATCTCTGGCCTTGGAATTTCTCCCATAACACAGACAGACTTCTAAACTGAAATTAATTAGCTTGCCAGTTAACTGTGGTTAAAACTTCTTAGAGGAAACTATTCTCATCATTCTTTTCTTCTTGACTATAACAGGTTTTGTTGTTATTGCTTCACTTTATTGTCATATGGATTTTTTTTCCTAGCTTACCTTAGCATTTATTTAACCCTTTTGAGGTTCTCAGGGTCAGTTTGTATGGACCCAAGACCTAACATGACTAGTAAAAGCCAGTATTTTAGCCTTTCCCCTTGCAATTTTTTCATTGAAGAAAAAGATCATTTGTCATCATAGAATTTCTCATTTTCTGGATTTTATTATTACACCACAAGAATACTTAGGTAATATGTTGCTGTATCCCGAACATTTCTTATAAACTGGTAGTTAGATCTCATTGATGAGATTATGTATGATTTTTTTGCAAAAAAGTGGTCCTGTGTACTTCTTATTACATCACAACATGAGGCATATAATGAGTACTTGTCATTCAAAGAGGAAACATTACAACTGACACCTCAAAAATACAAAGGATCATGAGAGACTTGTATGAACAACTGTACACCAACAAATCGGATAACCTAAAAGTAAAGGATAAATTTCTGGAAACATACCACCTACCAAGACTTAATCATGAAGAAATAGAAAATGTGAACATATCAGTAGCAAGTAAGGAAATCATAAACCTCAACAAAGTAAAACCCAGGACCAGATGGTTTCATTGGTGAATTCTACTAAACTGTTCAGGTAGAATAAATGCCAATCCTTCGCAAACTTCTAAAATATTGAAGAAGAGGGAATACTGCCAAACTTATTTCACAAGGCCAGCATTGTACTAAAACCAGACAAGAACACAAGAAAACTACAAGCCAATATTCATAATGAATATATATGCGGAAGTTCTCAACATAATACTAGCAAACCAAATTCAGCAGCAAATTAAAAGGATCATAATCAGATGGGATTGATTTCTGGGGTGCAAGGATGGTTTAACACCTGCAAATCAATATACCACATTAATAGGATGAAAGGTGAAAATATATGATCATCTCAATAAATGCAGAAAAAGCAACTTTCACAAATTGGGTATAGGAGGAACACCTCTACATATATGACAAACCCATGGTTAACATCCTATTCAATGGTGAAAGGCTGAAAACTTTCCCACAAAGATCAAGAACAAGACATAGGAGCGTCCATTCTAACCACTCCTATTCAACATAGTAATGGAAGTCCTAGCCAGAGCAGTTAGGCAAGAAAAAAACTATATAAGTCATCCAAATCAGAAAGAAAGAAGTAAAATTGTCTTTGCAGATGATACGAGCTTATGTATGAAAAGTCCTAAAGATTACACCAAAACATTGTTAGAACTAATAAAAGAATTCAGTAAAGTTGCAGAATGCAAAATCAACATACAGAAATCAGTTCTGTTTCCATACACTAACAGCAAACCATCTGAAAAATAAATAAAACCATCTTGTTTATAATATCAAAAATAATAAAATGCTTGGTAATAAAACTAAAAATTACAAAACATTGAGGCAAGAAATTGAAGAAGACACAAATGGAAAGATATCCCATGTTCATGGATTAGAAGAATTAATATTATTAAAATGTTCATTCTACCCAAAGCCATGTATAGATTCAATGCAACCAAAATTCAATTCAGTCAAATTTTTTATTCAATTCAATGGCATTTTTCACAGAAGTAGAAAAAAATAATCCTGAAATTTATATGGAACCACAAAAGATCCCTAATAGCCTAAGCAATCTTGAGAAAGAACAAAGCTGGAGGCATCACACTTTCTGATTTTAAACTATAAAACTATATTACAAAGCTATAGTAATTAAAATAATGGTACTGGCATAAAAACAGATACATAGGCCAGTGGAGCAGCCTCAAGAGCCCAAAAATAAACCTGCACATATATGTTCAACTAACATTTGACAAGGAAGCCAAGAAATGAGAAAAGAATAGTCTCTTCAATAAATAGTGTTGGGAAAACTGGTTATTCACATGCAAAAGAATGAACTTGGACCGTGTCTTATACTACTCACAAGAATTAACTTGAAATGGATTAAAGACTTAAATGCAGGACCTGAAACTGTAAAACTTCTAGGAAAAAAAATAGGAAAAGCTCTTTGACATTGGTCTTGTTAGTGATTTTTTGGATATATATCAAAAGCAAAAATAAAAAAGTGGGACTACATCAAACTGAAAAGCTTCTGCATAGCAGAAACAATCAGCAAAATGAAAAAGCAGCCTATGGCATAGGAGAAAATATTTGCAAACCATCAAAGGAACTCATATAACTCAATAGCAAAAAAAACTGATTAAAAAATGGGCAAGTGACTTGAATAGATGTTTTTCTAAAGAAGACTTACAAATGGCCAACCAATGCATGAAAAAATGCTCAACAGCACTAATCATCAGGAAAATGCAAATCAAAGCCACAATGAGATACTACCTTCTACCTGGTGGAATGGCTGATATTAAAAAGACAAAAGTCAACAAGTTTGGGCAAGGCTGTGGAGAAAGGGGAACTCTTGTGCATTGTTCATGGGCATGTAAACTGGTACAGCCATGATGGAAAACGGTGTAGATATTCCTCAAAAAATTAAAAATAGAACTATCACATGATCCAGCAGTCCCACTTCTGGGCAGATATCCCTCCCCCCAAAAATGAAATCATTATGTCTAAGAGATAGCTGCACCCCCATGTTCACTGCAACATTATTCACAATAACCAAGACAGGGAAACAACCTAAGTGTCATCAGTGGGTGAATGGGTAAAGTAAATGTGATATACACAGAAAAATTATTACTCTTAAAATACTAAATATTTTTTTAAAATAAGGAAATCTTGCCTTTAGCAACAACATGTGTGGATCTTAAGGGCATTTTGCTAAGGTGAAATAAGTCACAAAGACAAATACTGTATATTTTCCCTTATATGTAGAATCTAAAATAGCCAAACTCAGAAATAATAGAATGGTGGTTGCCAGGCGCTGGGGGATATTGGGAGACATTAGTCAAAGGGTACAAACTTCCATCTAAAACATGAATAAGTTCTGGGGATCTAATGTACAGTATAGTACTATAATTAACAATATTATGTACATGAAAGTTAAGAGAGTAGATGTTAAGTGTTACCACCACAAAAATGGAAATTACATAAGACTGAGGTGTTAACTAGCCTCATTCATTTCTCACTATATGTGTCTATCAAATCATCACATTGTGTAGTTTAAACTTATATATGTTATATGTCAATATTTCAGTAAAGTTTGGAAAAAATGTGTAGTTGTCTTTATGATAAGGCTGACCAATGGGCACAGGTGTTATCAGCCTGAAACATCCAATAAAGTTCCCTGTCAGCTTCCACCTACTGGTTTTAGCAGAGATTGATAATTTTCATTCATTGCCTCTAGATCTATTATTTTATTAAATGGTACAGAAGAATTACATTGTAATTCTTTCATTCTTTCTGCATTTATTAACTTAGAATATTCATGTAAAGATGAACTGAGAAGGGATTTTTAAGTCAAAGGGTGAATTAATTGCACATATGCTTTTGCCAAATTCCCCTTCGTGGGTACTATACCATTTGTATATCCACCTGCAATAAATGAGTGTGCCTGTTTGCTCACAACTGTACCAATAGTATGTATTGACAAACTAAAATTTTAGTCACTCTGTTAGGTAAGAAAATATATAATTTTAATTTGTTTCTTTATGAGTGAGGTGACTAAACTGTTGTAATGCAAGTAAGAATGCTGTAGATTGAAAAGCAATGCTATAAAGTAAGTATTAAATATATTTTTCCCGAATCAAAAATTTCTTCCTGGCTTCAATTTTAGGGAATTTTATATTTTTAGTATTTTCTAAGCTATGATTTACACTCTAAGAATAGTCTACATTGTTTTCCTTTAACCACATGGCCCTCTATTACAGGAATTCAATCTGTTACTTTTTTGACTGCTATCATAAAATACATTGTTGGCTTATTTCACAACTTAAAATCCAGTGTAGACTTAAGAATTCAAGTGCTTTCTTCATATTGATAAGGGTTTCTAAATAATATTTACACTGAGCCATCAGAAGTATGTATTTTTATTTTGCTTTATATCTAAGTTCCTATAAAGGATGAGACAATTTAAAAATTAACGTCCTATTCCATAGTGATTCAGTCTTTGAATACCCTTCTGTTATCAGTTTGTAGTTAGACATCTCATTACATCTTTGGCCTTCATTTATTTACTATCTTATGAGGCAAATGACTAGGATACTTTCTCTTTTTTTATTTTAACTTTTTATTTATTTATCTTTTTAAGTGTGTTTTTTCCAGGATCCATCAGCTCCAAGTCAAGTAGTTGTTTCAATCTAGTTGTGGAGGTCACAGCTCACAGTGACCCATGTGGGGATTGAACCAGCAACCTTGTTGTTAAGAGCGCTGCGCTCTAACCAACTGAGCTACCTTGCCGCCCCAGGATACTTTCAAAAATAAGGATTTCTTGTGTTTATTGCTGGATTACTGCTGGTCTTGTTCACTAAGATTTAAAAGTAGATTAATTTTAAGAAGTATCTTCAACAGTGAGACTTTCTGGGTGCATACTATATATAAATACAGATAGCTGAATTCTAGGTCCAAAACAATTGCATAGTCTTGGAAAAAAAGTAACTACTAATTAGAGATCTAAATTCTGTAAATGTGTTGTCTTCCTTCTCCCTCTTCATTCCCAGATTTCCTGGCTCCATGAATTTTCCTCTTCTTCCTTGCCCCAGTTCTTTTAAGCAAATAGGATTTATCTTTTATTTCTTACCTAAGAATTTCCTGAAACAGTCTTGTTTTTATTTTTATACCAGAGCCGTATACCATAAATTTTTCTTCAAACAATATGTCTTAGATTATACCTTCTGTCACAGAGTTCTATCATGCTTAACTTTTACCATTTTTGAAAGAATAGCTGACATTGTACTCTATTAAATATTGTACTAAGAGCTTCGTGTGCTTTATGTTAATTTTCACAAAAACTGCGGTAGATATCTTCATTGAACAGATGCAGAAATTGAGGTCCAGAGATAGCAATTTCTCAGATTCACACAGCAGACCCTACCTAATCTTCACCCACCTTGTTATGTTGCCTTCTAGGGAAGATTATAAGAGTGTCTCGTATAAAAGGAAAAAGAAAGTGAAACAGTAATGTAGAGTTGACTTTCCTCAGGGTTATGGTTACCTAAATTTTATGATAACCCTTGTTATTCTCTAAAAAGTAGTTTTTGTTATTAATAAAAGAATATACTAATAATTATATTCTTATAATGGAAAATTTGGAAAATATAGGTATGTTGAAAGAAAATGTGTACTAATTCCTTGGCATGTATGTAGTATGTTCATAATTAATATTGCCATGGTTTTATGTATCAATTAATGATAATTGATAGTGGTGTTTTTTTCATCACACCTTAAAGAACTTTCTCAGCTTTTTATTTTGAAATTCAAAGAATTTAATATACCCTAGGCATGGTTTTTCTCCAAAAGCAGATAAGTAAAACATTGTCTTTTCTCGAAGTTTTAATGTTTCTTGATACTTTCCTAACTTAACTCTCTTTTATATTAAGCTTCTTTAGGCTGACAGTGCTTTCTCTTTGCACTTGCTCTGGATACAAAATCTTGTGGATTCTATTCTAGGTTAGTCTGACTTTAAATAATCAGTTATAACATTAGTTTTCCTTAAATATCTTTTTCATTTTAGCATCTCTCTCACCAGGAACTTACTGCCTACCTATTGTGTCATGTTCTTCAAAGATCTGGTCAAGGTTTATCAAATAACCCCCACCTTATTGGTATACCAGCTTTTAAAAAATATATAAACCCTTTGAATAAATTCTTTTGCCTCTGGTTAAAAGGTCTTTTAGCATTCCCTTGTTTTAGATTATAGACTTCAAGTCTAGGTTAAGATTCACTTCTGTTTATTAGTAAATATATACATATAGCAATTAAAAAACTCTTTGTAGCCTCACAACCTCTATAATTTTTACTTAAAATTTCATTAACATTTATCTGTATAGTTTGTACCATACTATCATACATTTGTTAATTTTGCCTTAAAATTTTTCAGTTGTTTAATGGTGTTTATTGTTTGTCCCTAACTAGTTTATAGGCTCCTTGGAGGCAGAGGCTAGTGTGTTAAATTTTATTTACTTTATTTTAGTACATAGTAAAATGTTATGTGTACAGTAGGTGCTTAATAAGTACTTAGTGGTTGACCTTGTAACCCACAGATACTCTATGGGCTGTTCTGTTCTTAGGATAATTTTTTTTCCTTGGCACAAACGATGTAATCATAAAGAACAACTATGATGATCTTTAGTCATTATTCATGGTAATATGCTGTGCATGTACACATGGAGGAATGGTACTCATCTACTTTCACTCTGGATCTTTTATTCTTCAAGGTTGTTTGTTTTTTGTTTTGTTTTGAGGGTTTTTCAGTCAATTATTATTAGTTTAGTTATCTAAAAAATTGTCCAAGGACATAGCCTTCCTTCTTTGTTTACAAGCTACTGACTAACTTCTTATTAAGCAGTGTAACTTACAGCCTGAGTTTGCAGGATGTTTGTTGTTACACAAAAATGGTAAAATCTCAGGCTACAAATTAAGCAAAGATGCTACTTACATAAGCTTGTTTGAGGCTCTTAGACCTAGCCTCCAAAGCCTAGTGTTTAAAAAGTGTTGAATGCTACAGAGTTAAAATTCTTTACTATCCCATCAGGATTCACACATACTTTTAACTCTTAATTGGATTAGTTGCTGTGATATTATTTCATGTCCTCAATAAAATCTATATTTGTTAACTTGGGACCAGATAATTAATAACCTTTTTTAAAAGTTTTTTTTTTTAAACAACGGATTAAGTCAAATACTTGTCACAGTGCTACAGCTAGGTCCTGTGCCATTATTTTCTAGTGCCCTGTGGAACAAATCAAAGTGCCTCAATATACTGCCAGGTACCATGTGCTGAGATAGCTGTGGCCTAGAGAGTCCCCGCGTGACGCCAATCATCATCAAAAAGCATTTTTTAAGCACCTATCTGTACATGGTTTTATCCTAGGCACTGTACAAAACGAGTTAAACAGACATGGCCCCTGCCCCCTGGGAGTTTTCAATCTAAGATGATGCTGACACGGACAGACATAAAGGATATTGAGACAACTGAACAAACATTGAACAAGAACATAAAGTACTAACATTATGCACAAGCAAAGGGGTAAGTGCATTTTGTGGGATAGTATGTAAAGGAAGCCTGTTGGGACATGAACAGGGTGGGGTAGAGCAGTCAGTCAACCTCTACCAGGTTAGGTTAGTTTTCATTGGTAAGTTGGGTTTTCATGCAGACTTAATCAAAATGGAGACAGGACATTCCAGAAATAGAGTGCAACAAAAAGGAGAGTCGGAGCAAGAAGAGAAGTTTAGAACTATATTAATTGGACTCTTTGGCCTCAAAAACTTGCATTCTGGACAGTTCTGAATTTGAAAGTGGGGTTGATGTTTTGGCTTATTAGCAAGTTAGCATTTCAGTTGGTCAGAACTAGTTCAATGCAAAGTAAAAAGCAAACCTCCACCAATAACCTGAGTAAAAACTTGAATAGCTTCTACAAGCAGTCTGTTTCTTTGTTAAATCTCTTGTATAAACCATTGGCAACTTAATGAAAACCTTGGAGTTCATGGGAACTCCAGGTTATCTTATGAAGCACCTTATGTATGCTCATTAAATTATGTTCTGTGTTAGAAACTATAGCACTCATACAGATATTATTTTTCAAGAATTGGTCAGGGGTGTTTTTGAGGATACCTTTCTATCCGTGAGAAAGGTACTAGGAATGTTGAACACTAAGTATTACCTACCCATCATTTATTAATTTCTTACCTCCCAAGATATGCCTTTAACACTATGCATACATATAGACTTGAATTTAAATCACAACAGCAGCAAATCTACGTTTGCAGATGCCAGATAAAATTGATTACTTCTTTTTCAGTAGAAATGGACTTAGGAGTTTCCCCAATAGTTTCTCAGTTCACTGTTTGATGTCATTCAAATCTGAAATGTGAAAATTTGAATTTACCCAAAAGATTAGGGTGTAGTTATTTTCTTTACAAAACCTTCTTTATTGTACAAAAGAATTCACAGATATTTCCTTTTATTTATTGTTTTATAAATTTTATCGGGTAATATTGGAGAACAGTGTGTTTCTCCAGGGCCCATCAGCTCCAAGTAGCTGTGCTTCAATATAGCTGTGGAGGGCGCAGCTCAGCTCCAAGTCCAGTTGCCGTTTTCAATCTTTAGTTGCATGGGGTGCAGCCCACCATCCCATGGAGGGACTTGAACCAGCAACCTTGATGAGAGCTTGCGCTCTAATAAACTGAGCCAACCTGCCGCCCCTCCAGAAGCTCAGCACGAGCTCACTCTCTTCAATCTAGTTGTGGAGGGCACAGCTCACTGGCCCACTTGGGAATCTAACTGGCAACCCTGTTGCTCAGAGCTCGCGCTCTAACCAACTGAGCTATCCGGCCACCCTAGATTTCCTTTTAATTGCAAGCTTTCCTATTGCCCTTTACATTATTGGATTTTTCAAAACATATTTATACAAAGCTTCTTCAGTTGCCATCCATTGTGTAAATACAGTACTGTTGAAAACATAAGTGGTGAAGCCCACTGAGGCATTAAAAATTCAATAATGCCTGTTTAAAATATTGAAACTTTTTTATGTCCTTATATATTTAATTTGTAAGGTACATTTATTCATATTTCTTCCTCCCCATTAGAATTAAAGTTTTCAAGGGTTAGAGTCTGGCCTTTCCTCGCTTTCCGTAATTCTTTGTGCTGTAATTTGACAATAAGAAGAATCTAGTGACTGTTGCTATTTTGCTTTTGTGACCCCGAAGGTATGGGATAGTAAGAAACACATGATAAGCTTCTTGATAGTAGGGTATGATTTAGGGACTGTCATCCATGGGACTTCAGTGATTGTTCTTATTCATTCAATAGCTAACCTAAATAATCGTTAGCACTCAGAAATACCTCCCCTCCCTGGGTGGCAGTGTATTATTCTAATGGTATGTTTACCATTTAACCTTCCTTTTAATTATTAAACTAATCCTGGACTAGTCTGTCTGGAAGAGCCTTGAGAGGTTTAGGCAAAATAAACTTAAGCTGAAATCCTAGACAGAATTCTGTTAGAAAAACTGGAATTAGGGACCATAAAATGCAGCTGGTTTCTTAATCCAGCACATCTTTTGCATATGACCCAAAGCATGTGTAGAAAATTTCCAAAAAAGAGGGAGGATTTTGTTTTTTGCTTGTGCAAAAAGTTCACATCATTCGGGAAGAAAATTGAATCATTCAGGAAGAAAATTAAAAATTGAGCTCATTGCGTTAGAACCTTCTGAGATCTTTGAAGGAAAAGAATTCAAACATCTGTAGATTGTCGATGTTCATGGAAGGTAGTGATGGATTACTTTTTAGGAATTATGTTTCATCCAACTTTTTTAGGAATTAAATTGCTTTACTCTGTCAATAGATAGTTCCAAGTGCCCAGTTGAAAAGAAGAGGGTAGAACATTTAAACCTTTACATGCCCTTATATATTTACATTGGAAGCATGTAAAATACCTTGTTTCCTTATAAATTCTGATGGTAAAATATAGTCTTATCAGTTGGGCTCTGTACACAATAATGAAAAAGGAAGACAGAAATTTTCCCTTTGGAGCTTTTGTTATAGTTCAGGAGTCAGCAAACTTTTTTCTATAGAACAAAACAAAACAGACTTAGGCTTTGTATGTGGCCAATGCTCCAATAAAACTTTATTTACAAAGACAGGCAGCCAGCTAGATTTGGCCCATGGGCCATAGTTTCCCAACCCCTATTCTAGTAGGTAGAAACAATAAGTAGAGTAGATTAGGTGATAAGTGCCAGAACAGAGTAATCAGATGGAGTGTGTATGTAGTGAGGTAGAAGTTGGCAGGGTGGGCTCACTGAGGTCAAGACGACCAGGAAACAACAAAGGAGACTGACAGGTTAGTAATGGCTAGAGCAGGGGTGTCCACACTTTTTTCAACGTTTTTTACCAAGGGCCATATGCGATAAAATACACAAACAGCCGGGCCACTCACTCGAGGTGAAGTACGTATTGCCTCACCTGGTTTATTTAAGTAAACTAAATATATTTCTGGAATTTGCTGCGGGCCAATAAAAAATGGATTGCGGGCCTCAGTTTGGACACCCCCGGGCTAGAGAGATGATGGTAAGAAAGCCAAGAGATGGGGATGTCCTGGAAATGCAATGAAGAGCCATATAGCAGGAAGAAGAAGGGAACATCTGTGCCAGGTGTTACTGATAGGCCAAATAAGGGGAAGGTTGAGATTAGACCATTGGATTTATCTATGTGTAGATTGTTGGTGACCTTCATGATTAGTTTTGATGGAGTAGGTTCAAGAGAGAATTGAAGGAAAGAGTGAAAACAGATAAATCTCTTGATGAATTTTGTTGTAAAGGGAGCAAAGAAATGGAGCAGTGGGAGAAGAAGGATCAAGTGAAGAGTTTCTTGAAGATAGAAGAAATAATAGTATGTTTGCTTGATGGAAATCATCCAGCAACGATTGGGGGGCGGAATTACGGGGGAGAGTAGGAGAGAATTACTGAAGCTGTGGCTTTGAGTTGGAGAGAGGATGGGATTTAGTATATACGTGAAGGGATTGACTTCAGATGGGTGTGATGTGCTGTAGAGTCTGTAATTGTTTTCATGTGCCTTCAATTTCCTGATTAAAGAATAATCAGAGAATATGAAAGTTGAAGTATTGTCTTTAACTTTTCAGTACCATCATTTGAAGGATCTTTGGTGACTCACTAAAATGACATTTATTGTGCCTTCCAAGGAAGTTATAAACGTAACTCAGCAAATTTGCATATTTTAAGGATTAACTGTACATTATGAGATTAAATAATGATGCATGTAATGCCTGTGGCACAGTGCTTGGTATCATGTAGACACTCAAGGAATGCTAACTATTATTAGAAGATGTATGCTGAACTAGGTTTACCTTATCTCAGGTCCCAAAAGATACTTGGTCATAGTTTTAAATGTTATGTAAGTTAGAATTTGATAATAGTAAGTAAATATGCTAAACTTAAATCATAGGTTCTGTCATCTTGCGTAGTGTTCTTTCTGCTTCACAATGTGGTCTCTTTACACAGTGACTAGTGATATGGCTCCAGTGATCAGGGGGACGTGTTGATCAGGGGCTCAATAGATGAATGCTTGTTCTTATCTGTTTAATTATTTTATCATCATATTGCTATGCTAATTTCTTTGTACAATTAAAATAAATTGGTGTTGTGTACAGCATCGTCCTGTAGATTGTAAGCCCCCATACGGTAGGTAATAACTCTTACACATTTCTAAGAGAATGTCTCAAGTAATAGTTAGAGGGTTTTCCACCAATATGCTGATTACTAAATGAAGGTTTCATATTCCTTTGGTTAAACTTAGATATTCAGTTCTTTAGGCCTTGCGCTAATTTAGACCGATGACCCTTCCACTATTCTGGAAAATTCTGGAGCTAAATTATATTGGGCTTAATGAAAGTTATTAGCATACCTCCAAATGTAGCTATTCCAAATAAATTCCAGAGGGAAGTAGTAACCAAATTTCACAATTAAGCACATAATAATAGAGGCATAATTGGCATGCACAGCTGTTAGAATGCCATAAAAACTGGTATCATGATCATTAAAAGAAGTTTGTTAGAGAATAATACTCAACTAAATATAGCATATTGAAAATCAAAGTAAGATAGATTGACTTTGTGTAGCTACAGAAAATAGCCTTAGTAACCTACGCACACTATACCAAGGAAATAATAATGAGTAAAGTCAAAGAAGTGTTATTCTTACTAAGTACTAGAGAATCTAATTGTGGCCAGGAACTATTTGGGAAGAGCAAGCTGAAATAGTCATTTCATTCTGTAGTAGCCAATGTGATTAAAAGAAGAGAGCTATTTCCTTTATAAGAAGCAACTGTGTTTGAAGCTTTAATCTTTGGTTCACTGATAAAGGTAAAAATTTAAAGAAGCTATTTCCTAGAATTCAGAAAGTAAAACTTAGCTATTCATGCAAAGGACTGAGAAATTCTGAATCTATCCAAATCTAGGCTCCCATCACATTTATCATAGTTATTTCTAAAGCATCAGAACATCCAACTTCATAAAAATATTTTAGATCTATGAAAAGTATTGAACAAGTCATTTTCTTTTTTTGTCTTGTGTTGAAACTTTGTTTTCTTTGTATCATAGGTCCTGTTGTGTATGTCTTGGATCTTGCAGACAGACTGATCTCAAAAGCCTGTCCGTTTGCTGCAGCAGGAATCATGGTTGGCTCTATCTATTGGACAGCGGTGACTTACGGAGCAGTGACAGTCATGCAGGTTCACTATTTTACTCTATTCAGTGATGCTACTTTTGATGAGTTTTAAGATTATTTTGAACAAGTAATAACATTCTCATGGCTTAAAAATAAGAAAATATATAAAAAGCTATCTAGTGAAAAGTCTTCTTACTCCTGTCCTTCATTTGCCCAGGCTCTCCCTCACCTTCCCAGGTAGCCGCTATTATTAGTTCCGTATACATTTTTCCAGATTTTTCTTTATGTATATGCAAAAATATATATATTCTTCCACACACACATACTTTTTTTTTACCCAAAAATATGCATATTGGGACCTTCCACTTATATTTTTATTGAAAAGACAACATGGTAGTTAACTTTTTCCCCCCAGCACTTGCTGAACTCCTTTTAATCACTGATACATTTAATCCTTGCAATCTTGGAAGAAGCATTACGATTCCTTTCCGTAATCTACGGCTCCTTAAGGGAAACCTGGTCCCACAGGCAGCTGGAACATGTTATCCTGGAACAGTGGAACCTTAATATCTAACCCAGTTCCACTTTGGCATCTAGTATCAAGACAACCCCCACAAGCGTTGTCCATTCTTAATTACACTACACTTAATTATCCTAAATTCTAACTAAGAAAACCTATTAGTTCATCACTGTTCCATCCTCTCATTAAAGTAGGGTTCTAATGGGCAGTGCTTTAAAAGACCAGGACTTAATTAAAACTCCTAGCCTTTCAGCACTGGTGAACTGCAGGCCTGGCTGCATATGAAAATCTAGCTTTTAGCTTTTACGCAGAAAAACATACAAACCTTTCTCTAAACCTACGGTTCCATAGGCCTTTTATACATGGATAGCAAACTCTTAAAGAAGGCATTGATTCTATAGTTCCTGAATATCACCCCAAAATTAAAGTCTTAAAAATAATCTGTTTTTAAATCTTGCGACATGTAGCCAGAATGTACATTATCATACACAAGGTTTGCTGACTTTGCATTGACCTCATTGCTTGATTCACTTTTCATTTTTTGTCCTTGAGTCTGACTATAGTAGCAGGTAGTATACTACAGGTGTTGTACTATCCTGTTTTCTTTATAGCATTTATATTTGCACACTTATTTGATTTGATTATCTGGATGTCACAAGACAGCCATTTAGCTCCCCCTTTAATCCCCAGCACCTCGCCCTGTGTCTGGCCCATCATCAGGTCAGTTGAATGAATGCATGCGTGCGAGTAGGCGTGTAGGGTAAGCCCCAGCTTGAGCGCAGAGAATCGCTCTTTGCTTTAGCTGTAACAATTAAGCCTTTGCTCACTGTTTGCTCTATTTCCTTTTTTGTTTCTTCATTCTTAGACGCTTGGTTATAAGGTTTTTACTACTGTCCATGAGGAATAAACTTTCCCTAACTATAGTCCATACCTGAATATTCATTCTGCTTTATATTTCTAAACCCTAAATTCTAAAAAGAATATATAACCCAACTGAGGAATTTTTCAGATTTCTGAATTTATTTGCTAACACTTTGAGAATGTTTAAATTGTATTTAGTTAATAACGTTAAAGTGATCATTATATTGAAAATAATAAAATGATACAAAAATGGAATGTCCTCCAAAAGCACTATAGGTAAAGACAGTCTCTGGGCTAGTCCATTTTTGCCACCAGTGTGGGGTTAGGGTTTATAAACTCTTCTGAACCAGACTGTATCACTTTAGTGCAACTCAAAACAATTTTCTTTCACACGTAAGATGTGAAGTTGTTAGGTTTCTACCTGGAGACACAGAAGAGTATCAGGTACTGATACCATGGTTTTTGACCATTTGGAAGAGGCTTTAATGTTACATGTTGGTCGATAAGTTAACCAAGTGCAAGTCTGGGCTCTATCCCTAGCTGAAATTTTAAAAGCACCCATTTTGGTCTTCACATACTGTTATAAAATATTTTTACCTGGATCAAGTCAATATTCTAGAATTTCAATTTGCCCTGACCATTCTCAGCTTGACCTTATTTCATATTTCCTTGTAGTCTACCTAAAAAAAAATCTGCCATAATAGCTGACATAAGGGCATCTCGTTTTTTAAAAAAGTCCCATTTACTTTCCCATGAGCTTGCTTTTATGAGTATATATTGTCTCTGGCAGCTTTTAGTCTTCCTTACGTTCTTTGCTTCCGCCTCTCCTTTCCTGTTCTTCCTTCTTTTTCCCTCCTCCCTATCAAAATAGAGACAGGGTCCTTTCTAATTTTTTATTCCTGGCTTATTTCTCAAGTGTGATCAGGAAAACTATTGTATAGAGGCTTTTACAGTACTGTCTTCCTACGTTTACTTTTGAGTAGTTGAGATTTCTGGCTAAAGGGGAGATCATTTGAAACCTTTGAAAGAGAATTTTCAGGGAAATTGTCTAGTTAAAAATAAGAAGCTCACCAACAAAATGGTGATGTTGAGAGAAGTATTAGGCCAAGATTTATCAGCAAATGAAAGGATTCTGCTGGGGAGGGAAGTATGGAGATTCACAAATACAAATTAATCATGTACTTCTGGCCCTCTGGGATCTAAACCAATTGAGAAATAGCCCCAAAACCCAGATGAAAGAAGGTTAGTTTTAGCTTCATTACCCAATAGATAAGGCACCCAAGGGTTCCTGGATTGGAAAAAATGACTGGAACCTGTAGCCAAAAGTCTTTACTGTAGTCCCCCAAATCCAGACTTTGAAATTGCATTTTAGGAGTGGTAGGTCTGGAGAGCAAGTATTTAGCCAGCCAGAGACACCTCACTCTATCCCAGATACCACTGAGAAAGAGCCAACAAAAAGTGAGCTTTCCGACCATCTCCTGAAGGGCTATCCTGCCCCTTGCCTGGCTATGCTTACCTCCTAGTAGGAAGAACAGGAAAACAGTGCTCTGCTGGAAGACAAATAGGACCTAAAATTATAGCCCTTTCTAACCAAATCAATTAAGAGGAATGGAAGCAAGAACCAGAAGTTCCCTTCCCCTGTATTGAAATATAATCAATAGGGATCAACCATTTTTAAAGCTTTTGTTCCAATGTAATATGAAATCGCTTGGGAGCTTTTTTTACCCTTTGAGTTAGAGACACTTCTTATAAATAAATCAGGACTAATAGCTTTCCAGCTTATTTTTAAAACTTTATTTCTGTATTCCTTTGGCATTTAGCATTTCCTCTAAAAAGAATTGAGCTCAATTCAAGCATGCAACATCCCTTCATTAAATAAGGAAATGATTCTAGCAAATGCTATTTTTGTTTCACAGGTTGTAGGCCATAAAGAAGGTCTGGATGTTATGGAGAGAGCTGATCCTTTATTCCTTTTAATTGGACTTCCTACTATTCCTGTCATGCTGATATTAGGCAAGATGATTCGCTGGGAGGATTATGTCCTTAGACTATGGCGCAAATACTCAAATAAACTACAAATTTTGAACAGTATATTTCCAGGTAAGGCCCTGAATTGTGGATGTAACAAGCATGCCAAATTCATCTTGTGGAGAATCCTAGCATGCAAACATATTGCAGCTATTCTAATTTATAAGTACAATACTCTGCATTGTTTTCTCTAGGAATTGGTTGTCCTGTTCCTCGAATTCCAGCTGAGGCGAATCCTTTAGCAGATCATGTCTCTGCCACCCGAATTTTGTGTGGAGCCCTTGTCTTTCCTACTATTGCGACAATAGTTGGTAAACTGATGTTTAGTAGTGTTAATTCTAATTTACAAAGGACAATCTTGGTAAGATGGATTTAATATTACTTTTTTCACATGACTATGCAAAAGAGAATGAACTGTATATTTGTTTTAAAAGAAACCCGATAGGACTGTATACATATTCTGTGGCTTCTGTGCCTTTAACTTGCTTGATCCCCACTGTCATCCAATAACAATAAAAAGGGAAGGAGCCACTGTAGGAGTTCTGGCCTCCCGCAACTGCTGTGGGTGGTTTCTCTCCTGGAATATGCATGAATCATCACCCCCGTCCTCCTGCCAATGAGATTGTGGTGAAGAGCTTCTGCTCTAGGGTCAGACTGCCCCATTCAAATCCTAGCACAGATGCTGCCTTGCTGAGAAACCTAACTCAAATATGACTTCTCTGTGCCTATAGAATGGAGGTAGTAATGGTAGCTGTCTCAGGATTATTGTGAGGATTAAATGAAATAATTCATTTGAAGATCTAGCACATAGTAAGCCCTCGTATTGTTTGATGTCATTATTATTATTTTCATCTCCCCCTCTGGTGGCAGCCTGCACGTTGTATGCAGACATTCCCCCTGACATACCAAAGTGGAAAGAAAGTTACTCAGATAGGATAACAAGACAGGCGTCTCTGACCTGTTACCTGTAGTGTCTCCCCCATCTCACCCCCTCATTGAAAAGAGAACTGTTTAATTTACAGTCACTGTACTAGCATCAATGCCTATGTCTTTTGTGATCTGCGTAAACTTAGTATTATGTTTCTCTAAATCTGCCATATAAAAACCTCATTTTCCTTTTTATTTTAGGGTGGAATTGCTTTTGTTGCCATAAAAGGAGCATTCAAGGTTTACTTCAAACAGCAGCAATATTTACGTCAGGCACACCGCAAAATTCTAAATTATCCAGAGCAAGAAGAAGCATAAAACTTTAACTTCTAGTTGTTCTGCAGTCCTCTCATCCTTATGAGTCTGTTGTGTTGTTTTGATTCCATCATTAATGCACAGTAGTGGAGACCTGTGATAAGCTGCTGCTCCCCAATTTTTAAGAAATATAATAAAAGCACTTAGGGCAAGGGAAATCCTCTCAGTAATCTCGGAACCTAAGGATGGAATTTGTTTTCATTGTTCTGTATGTACTTCTTTTATGGCAGTCATCTGAACCATTATCTTAGCATGGTAAACCTGGGCTTTGTTCCTATTTTCTCCAGACAGAAATGTAAAGATCAAACTACAAATATTGAAAAGTGCACATGCTGTTTTATTCAGATGCCTTTTTTGTACATATTCATGTTCAATGTTTTCTTAGAATCAGCAACTCGATGAAGGTACTATGAGGATTTTTCTCACTGGCATAATTTGATTCCATGTTAAACAATAGTATATGTTAATATGAGGAAATGTAAATTAAATTAGTTATAAATAAATAACCAAAAATGTATGTAAACATTCACATGATTATCTGAACAAATGCAATTTTGTTGTTTTTCTTAACCCATGTGATGTCCTCCAAAATGTGTAGGGTAAAAATTCACAGGGCTTCCAGATCACTTTTTTCACTATTAAATTTTATTTATATAATGTTGACATCTCATAGTTCATAATGTAATTTGGACTCATGCAGTCTGCAGTCTTAATTACTCTGTGTGTGTGTGTGTGTGTGTGAGAGAGAGAGAGAGAGAAGCAAGAGAGACAGACACATCAGGTCCTTCCATCACTGGAATAAGGTTTTTAAATCCATATTTCTAGAAATTAGAGCTGCCAGTTTCTAGTAGTTTGAGCACAGAGAATGATTTGCAAAAAAATCAATAAAGTTATTTTACTCTTGTCTTTCATTGATTCAGTTATTCAGGTATTTGCTGGTCCCCTCCTATTGGCCCATGCATTGTGGAAAGTGCTAAGTGCTACGGGATGCAGTGGTGAAGACGACAGACTTGGTTCCTTTTTTTATGTAGTCTACAGTCTAGTTTCATTCAACAGGTAGAAAACCAGCAGTGAGTAAACCAAGGTGAGGCCTTGAGCTCTTTGTTTTTACACCAGTCAGTGAGGAAATAATTACGAAAATAAGTCTTGAGTAAATATTGCTGTCACTGTTTTTGGCTTAAGTCAATTTATTTTTTAAAAACTCAATACTAATGTTTTTAGATTTTAATTGTCATATTGATGAAGGTAGCACCTGAATAATCACTGTTTAACTAGTTTTATATTCATTTTTCAAAAGCAATTATTTATTTTAAGTCATTTCAGTGGTGGCCCTTTTCATGTTGTTCAGCAATCTGAATGGTCTTGCAGTTATTTTCATTAATTAAAATTTTTAAAGATAGTTCCAAAAACCCTATCTATTTTCTTGTTTACAGTATCTAATGCATGACGATAATAAACGTTTCCCCTTACTGAAGTGGCTACTTCTCTTTAGGGGTGTAGCAAATTTAGATCAAGCTGTGTTAGATTGCAATAATATATGCTAACTTTAGTAATTTAAGACTGGTACATTTTTATCGTATAAATGTCTTAATTTTGAGTTATAACATGAAGTTGATGTGAATGGCTATTGAAGATTCAAAGTTGTAATTATTTGGGGAGGAAGGGAATATTTGACTGACAGTAAGCCTTATTAAGAACACTGCTACAGTTCTGAAGGGGAAATAAAAATCTATGATTATATATAAAAATAGATTATATAGCTGTAATTATAAAATATATTGGCTTTTCTTTCATTTTCAAGATGAAAAGACACTACAGACTTCCTGCATAATTTTATTACATAGAACAGCTTTTAGGCAGTTCTTACTAAAGTTACGTAAACGCACAGTTCCCCGTCTACTGCTTTATTCCCAAGATGGGGGCGTGGCTGCTTGGGTTTATTGGCATCAGGGCTCAGGAGGGCCAGAGAAACAACTCTGATCCTTTGGGGACAGGGGAGAGGGGTTTTTAGGGCTGTGGGGAGGAAATTGCAAGTGCCTGGGTACCGAGAGTGGCCTCTAGCCCTGGAACCAAACGCTTTTAAATCTAAAGAGCCTTAGCTCAAGAAATGCCATGTACCACCAGCCTCTTCAGAAAGGTGGCCTGCACCACCATGAAGCAGCAGAAGAGCATAAGCTGACTAATGGTGGATGGACTTGGCTTCAAATGCTAATTCTGTTTTAATAAGTTGGCCCTGGCCAAGTGACTTAACTTCCTCTCAGCTACAATGTTCTTCATCTCTGAAATGCAAGTAGTACTGAACCTGAACCTCAGAGACTGTTTCTAGGATTAACTGAGAAATTGAAAAAAACAGAGGCACTGTAGGCTCGAAATAGCCCCTGCAGAGCAGTTGTTTCTTAATTGCTAAATAGCCTGTTCCCCTCTAGGAAAAGGGAATGAAGAAGAGGCATTAGGGGACAGATTAAAGGGGTGCTGTAGACTTTGGGGATGGGTGGGTATACTTTGTGTTTTCTAGGTTATTTTCACACTGCTGTATTGTGTTACTCCCATAAACTTGACTGTTTTAAACCTCTTATGAAATTCAGTGAAAACTAGAATTCTCTTTGCAGAAGTTAACTTATCTCCGAAGTGGCTGAAAATATTGTTCATCATTACATGATTATCAAATGACTGTGAAGAATATAAAATTAAACTTAGTGACTTAATTAGTCACTGCCTTGCTAACTGTGCTGTAATTTTTTCAAACATCTTTTTAATATAGCAGATTATCTCAAGACTGGATGGATTAGGTTAAATAAAGAATGTTTATGTTCTTCAGGTGTACTTTGTTGAAGAACTGTCCAAAACGTAATTTATTAATTCTGTACCTACATCATTCTTTTTAAATCAGTTATCTAAATAGTAGTTAGATTTTTCTTTTAGTAAAAATAATCAGATTTGTAACAAAAATATTAGAATTTTCTTAATTTTGTAATCAGGATAGCTTAAATTTTAATTATGTTCTAATTTTTTTTAATGGATCCCCTCTCATACCCTCAGAGCCACTTGGACTATGACCAGAAAAGCAACTCAACAGAATCTGAGCGTGCTCTCATCCCATGGGGTATCTTAAAGTATATTCAAGTGGGTTGGGACACATGAAAAAACAGCTTGTTTCCTCTGAGATACTAAGAACTTAAGTTTCTGAACAAGATTAGACTCTTCTAAAATAAGGACAAAGGCCCTTCCATCCATGGGGATTGTATGGTTTCTAGGTCATTTCATCACACGGGTCTGAGACAGACTAGCCAAGGAGGAACAGCATAGTCAGACCGTCCTGGATGCATAGTCTGATACTTTTAACTTCATTGCAGCACAAGTTATTTTACCTCTCAAACCCTCAGTTTCTTCATCAATAAAATGAAGATTATAAAACCTATCTCTTGGGTTATTGTGAGGTAACATTCTAGGACAGTTGGCGATACAGAGGAACTAAGTAAATCTGTCCCAATTTAAGTAGAGGTTTGTTCGCCCAGCACCTTTCATTGGTCCCCTGGGATCTCAAAGTTGCTTCTTCTCTGCTACCCGCCACCCCACACACCCATTAGAAATGGTAGCTTGATGAACTGTATTGTTTAATTGCCTTCCTGGAACAAAGATCCTGAGCAAAGGGTTTGCAGCTGAATGGCCGTAGAAGCCGTGGGCAAGCACCAGAGGCGAGGCTGTCATTCTGTCAACCCCTTGTGGCTGTAAGCATCACACTGGCAACAGTCTGTCAAGGTTCCCCTGTCAACAACATACACCACCTTACGATGCTTGTTGAGCGCCTGTGAGCCAGGCACTGTGCTAAGTCCTGAGGTAAAGTGGGGCATAGCCTGCCTTGAGAAGTTTAAAGTCTTAGAAGAGCACAAACAGGTCTTACGCAGTCTTCCTGTGATGTTTCCACCACAACAATGAGCTCTGTAATGGTGGGGATTTGTTTTTACTTTTGTTTACTGTATTCCACAAATGAACCAAATTCATGGGCCACTGTGGAATACTTTGAACCCGTAGAGGATGGGACCTGCTTAAATAGTGACTGTCTCTAGTTTAAAATTAGCAAGAAACAATTACAGCAACTGAGAGGTAACATGTCCATGGTCTTTTAATAATACACATCAGTGTGTTTATCAATTCAGATCATTGTACACCAAAAATAAGACATGTACAAGTACACAAGGTCCAGTCACGAGAGCAAAATCATACCAGTTATTTGAACAGGGAAAATGTAATGCAAGGAATTGTTGACTGGTAGGATCTAAATACTAAAAAGAGTAAAAGGAGACATTAAAAGTAGCAGGGGCAGGGAAAGTAGTTGCTACCTCTAGGCTGAGGGAGTGTAGACCTCTTTTCCCCCCAAGACTGATTCAGACCCCTCTGAACATGAGTGGCCACCACTGGTACTGTGAAGAGTGACAGGAACTTGACAGGGCAGGCTGGAGCTGGTCTGTAGAAGCTGAGCTGGTGGGGAGAGAGATGCCTGAGGGCGCAACTAGACATCGCCCGGGCTGCTGGGCTCCTGGGCTCCGTGCTAAGTGGTCACAATGGAGGCCGGAACCTGGAAAGAAGGTGTCTGCCTGACACAATAGCCTTGCAGTGTCACTCCAGTGCCCTCAGGTGAAAAAGTCTAATGTTCCAAAGGAAAAATGTTTACAGAATCCAATTCAGTGTCACAAAGTGGCAAAGAGTGGATTTGGAATTAAGAGACAGTAAGTTGGCACATGTAACCAGTCACCTTTGTGACTGCTAGTCAATCTGACACCCCTAACCCCACCCCCACCAAAAGGAAACATAATCTTGACCTCTTTTCAGTTAATAACTTAGTATTTGGCAGTCATTTAATCCTGATACATTTGATTCACAGAAAGGGCCATAATGATTTAATACCATAAAATCCAGGATGATGAATGGGCCATTTTTGTGTATTCTGGTTGGGCTACAAATTGGTATGGAGGGCAAGTAGACAGCATCTGTCAAAATTACCAATGTATGTACACTTTGCCTCAGTAGTTCCAGTTCTTAAGTAGTTCCTTAAGATAATACTTGCACTTAAATACAGCAACGTAAGCTATAAAGTTATTTTTTGCAACACTGTATGTAGTAATAAGAGAATTGGTTAAATAAATTATGGCACATCCACAATGGAATACTGTGCAGCTATAAAAAAGAACGAAAGCTGTTTACATACTAATGTGAAAATATTTCTAATACATATTGTTAAAAGGAAAAAAACCAAGATGTACAACAGTGGTTATAGTATTTTACCACTAGTGGAAAATAGGCAGGGGAGGGAATTAAGGGGATTATATAAATATTTGTTTATACTTTTAAAAAAATCCCTGGAAAGATACATAAGAAAAGTGTCGTTATCTATAGGAGGTTTGGAAACAGAGGGTGAACATTGGGGGTAAGAGGAAGATTACTGTTACCTTTTATACTTTTAATTATGTAGATACATTATTTTAAAAGGAATTGGGAATTAAATTTTCCCACTGTGGACAGTACTGGAAATCCAATATAAATTTCTATTTCTTTTGAACATGATAACATTTGAACTGTATAACAACAGTTTCTCTGTTCTAAAGACTGATGTGATTTTTTTTCTTTTTTGAGAAATAGTTTTGCCTCTCCCTCAAGTAGATCTTCCAGTAGGTATTCAATAAATGCTTATTCAACTGAATTTGCTTCCCATAAGATTTACTTTTTTAGAAAATTTTGTAACTAGTTTTGCCCAGTAATTTACACAAGGATTTTAAAACCAAAGCCATCCACCCTATAAAAACAAATACTAGAACTTTTTAAAGCAGAAAATTGACCTCTGAAGGCTTATTACTCATTCATTTAGTCATTCATTTGTTGAGTAAACATTTCTTGAGAACTTACTGTCTGATATGCTAGGCACGTGAAATTCAGAATTAATAATAATAATGATTGTTGTAGTATCCAGCATTTATTGCATGCTTACTATGTGCCAGGCACTATTCTCGGTATATTAACTCATTTAATCTGCAACAACCCAAACTACTGTTTACGATACCATAAACAAATTGTAATATATTACAACTGAAGCAACTGAGGCACTCTGTGTTTGGTTTTGTTTTTTTAAGTGAATTACCCAGGGACACATGCCTCGACCCTCATGGAACCCATGGTCTAGTAGAGGGGAGAGAAAAGAAAGCGTAAATCCCAATATAAAGTTAAAAAGTGCAGTGAGAAAAGAGATCCAAAGGTAGCAAGGGGGTGAAGCTTCCTTCACGTGGATCTTGGAATATGAAAATGAATGTGACAGATGGGAAAAAAGGGACACTGATAGCCACAGCGTCTCGAGGAAAATTCTGGCAAAGGTGATACACATTCATGTACTGGCCTCATACGCAAATAGATTGCAAAGGGGCAATATTTAAAACTGTGGTACTGTTTTGTGGATGAAACACTGGAACGACTAGAAGTCCAAAACGAGGCCTAAGTACAAATGAGAAGTTTGTATATGGAAAGGGTAGCATTGAAATCTGAAGAAAAAGATGGATTAATCAGTATGCAGTGTTGGAGCAACTGGTAGCCATCTGGAAATTCCCTTTACCAAAATAAACTCCAGTTGGAACAAAAATTTAAACGTAAACAATTTAATAAAACATTTTAAAACAAAAGGGAGAAAATATTTGCAAGATGCATACCTCATTAAAGACTTGTATCCAAACTACTCTTAAAGTTCAACAATAAGAAAACAACCCAATTAAAAAAAGCAAAAGATCTGAACACACACCTCACCAAAGAGAGAGATGGCAAAATATACATGTGAAAAAATTCTCAACATATATCAGTAGAGAATTGCAAATTAAAATAACAAGATAGCACAACACACCTTTAGAATGTCTAAAGCCCAAGCACTGACAATTACCAAATGCTGGTAACTGTGGAGCGAGAGGAACCGCATCCATTCTAGTGCGAATGCAAAATTGTACATCTGCTTTGGAGGTTAGTTTGCTATTATAAACGTACTCTTACCATATCATCGAACAATTGCACTCATAGGTATTTACCCAAATGAATTGAAAATGTACGTCCACACAAAAACCTGTGCATGCCAGTGTTTACAGCAGCTATATTCATAATTGGCAAAAACTGGACGCAGCCAAGATGTCTTTCAGGGTAAATGAACAAACTGGTACATCCGTACAGTGAATTATTCAGCAAAAAAAGAAATGACCTATCAAGCCACCATAAAGACATGGGAGGAATCCTAAAAGCTTATTGCTAAGTTAAAGAAACCGGTCTGAAAAGGCTATATGATTCCAACCATATGGCATTCTGGAAAAGAAAACTATAGAGACAATTTAAAAAATCAGTTTCTAGGAGTTGGGGGGTGAGGATAATAGATGAAGCACAGGATTTTTAGGGCAGTGAAATGATTCTACTTGATACTGTGCATGGTGGATACATGAATACGCATTTGTCAAAATCCATAGAACTATGTAACAGAGTGAACCTTAAGGTAAACTGTAGGCTTTAGTAATGTATCAATATTGGTTCACTCGCTGTAACAAATGTACCACATTAATGGAAGATGTCAATAAAGGGAAAACTAGGTGAGGGGCAGGTATATGGGAACTGTCTGTATTATCTGCTCAATTTTCAATTTTTCTGTAAACCTAAAACTTCTAAAAAATAAAATCTTTAAAAAATTTTAATATTATATGGAAACATGGAAGAGTTGTATTTTTAATAATTTCACAGCTTGAAAGTTCTTTTTAAGAAATCATAAAAGATTGTAAATTCTAATTGCATGAAAAACTGCATAAAATACCATTAAGTTAAAATAAATGCACAGTGGAAAAAAATCACAACTCATACAGAACTAATTTATTTTACTCATAAAAGTCTCTTTAAATCAATAAACAAAAGACTATAATGCAATCTTTCAAATAGTCAAAGGATGTGGTCAGCTTACCAACAAAATGGCACTGAAATATGTAAAACGATGTTTAGTCTAATTCATAATAAGAAATACCCAAATTAAAACTGTAATGAGACACAGTTACTTGTCATTAGCAAATAGTAAGAATTCTTGAGCACCTGCTCTGTGCCAAGCGGTACTCAAAATTCTCTGTGTATTAGCCCATTTAAATTGAGTCAACTTGAAACTTCTTTGAGCTAACAGTGTGGGGGTAGGGTACAAGGAAAGTACTCGCCTGTGCTGCCTGTGTATTCAGCGCCTCACATCTATCTAATAGGTGACCCCCTCACACTTTCTCCTCTCGCCTCAAATCTCCAATACCGCCTTGCCCATCTTCACTTTCCCTGATGACCTTGCTTTTTGCCTCCTACTTCACTGAGAAATTAGAAGTAGTCAGAAAAGCCATAAAATCTTCCAAATCCCCCAAAACTACCTGTCTCTATAGCCATATATACTATAATCCACCTTTATCTCCTCTTACGGACAGTCAGTGTTCCTAGCCAAGGCCACCTGTATCAGAAATCTTTTTCCTTAATGAAACATTCACACACACACACACACACACACACACACACACGTCTTCCATCTTTAAAAATAATTTTGTCTTCCAGATACTGTCATTTCTCTGCTCTTCTTACAGCAAAGCTCCTCAGAAGAGTTGTTCATGTCTCCACTTTATCTCTTTACAATCTCTCAAAAAGATTTTGATTGAGATACAATTTATGTAACATAAAATTCACTATTTAAAAGTTACCATTCAGTGGTTCATACTGAAGTGTCGTAGTACTTTCACAGAGTTGTGCAACCATTAGCACTGTCTAATTCCAGAACATTTCTGTTACCCCAAAAAGAGCACCTGTACCTATCGGCAGTCAGTCCCTCACTCCCCCTCCCACAGTCGCTGGCAACCACTTCTCGACTTTCTGTCTGAATTTGCCTATTCTGGATATTTCATCTAAATGGAATCATGATGTGTAGCCATTGGTGTCTGGCTTGTCACTTAGCATGTTTTCATGGTTTGTCTATGTTGTAGCAAGTTTCAATATTTCATTCCTTTTTATGGCTGAATAATATTCCATTGTGTGGATAGACCACATTTTGTTGATCCATTCATCCACTGATAGACATTTGGGCCCTTTCGCTCTTGAACCTACTTCAATCACACTTTAATCCCCACATTCTGCCCTTCACCAAAACTACTTTAACCCAGGTCATCAGTGACCTCTGCTAAATCCAATGGTCAATTCCTAGTCCTCGCCCTACTTATATAAAGTATTTAACAAAGTTATAGCTTCATCCTTGAAAGTTTCTTCGTTTGGCTTTTAGAGTACCACACTCCTGATTCTCCTCCCACTGCACTGGCTGCTCATTTCCAGTCTCCTTTGTTGGATCTTCTTTCTCCAACCTCTATGTCTTGAAGGGCCCCAGGGCTCAGTCTTCTCTGTTTTCACTCTAAGAGAATTCATCCAGACCCCTGACAATCTGGATGATCTACCATCTATAATATAACATGATCATCTATAATATAGATGATCTCCCATCTATAATATAACAGTTCCCAAATTTATATCTCCTGCCCAAATTCCTCCCCCAAATTCCCAATGTGGGTATTTCCTATTCAAAATACACACACACACACACACACACACACACGTGTGTGTGTGTATACATCTCAAATTTATCCCAAGTCATATGGAGAGTCCCTGGAGGGCAAAATGCTTGGGGGGTGGGGGAGGTGTCAGGGAAGAACAAGGGCACAGAAGTGGCAGACATGTGAGTGACAGAGCCATCTGGGAAATGAATTCTCCAGCCCCCACCTCTCCCAGCTAATGCCATGTGGATCAGAGACAAATTACCTGGCTGATCCTTTCCTGAATTCCTAACACACAAAATTGCCAACAAAATGAAGTAGTTTGTTATGCAGCAATAAATAATAGATACACAGTGACAGCCATTAGTCAGTGGCATGAGGCATCTTAGGGGGTGAACCTCAAGTATTTCTGGTTCAGTTGTTAAGGGTATCCCTATGGTGAAGTGAGGAATGAGGGTCTCGCAGCCTGAGACTAATACACTTTGGAGCTGTCCAGCTCCTCTTGCTCTGATGCCATATCCACCAGACAACTCTCTGAGGCCTGCAGAGAACAGCCTAATGGAGACGCTGCCTGCATCTTGGGTGTCCCATCTGGTCTTGATGACACCTATGCTGAATTAATAAAATGATCTCTTTGTCTCTCCCTGCAGCTTGATCACTAGGCAAGAATGTGCTGATTATAAGGCCACAAGTTGGCTGGTCTGTCCATAGAGAACTGATTCTCACCATAACTTAATAAATGGGCATTCTGACATCCACCTACTTGTGGGAGCTTTTCAGTTAGTTGGTCTTTGAGGGCAGAGGACAGCAAGTGTTTGTATGAGTCTTCAGAGCAGGAGAGGGACAATTTCAACTGTTTTTTGTTTAGATGACTCATCTATGAACCAATTCCAGATGTACTTGTCATCTACTGATTTCTACACTGTTACCCCAGGTGAATAGTGGTAGAGGTTAAGCGCTCTCTCCTCTCTACCTATTTTGTTTTCAGTCATCAAGGCTGTGACATCTACCACATATTTATAATTTTAAATTTGAGGCCATTTTTACTGTTACAATTATGTACATTAAACAATACCCATCTTTAAAGGCTAACAACTCAGTGGGTGTTTATCCATGGGTACCCCTGGGTAGTGGACCCCCAGCCACTCCATACAGAACATTTCCATCTCCCTAGAACATGCTCTCTTCCCAGTTACATCCCCACACGAGGCAATCCTATCCTGATACCTTCAGCAGTCTTATTTTAGCCATTCTGGTGGGGATACAGCAGCAGTATCTCATTTCAGTGATGTAATTCTTAACAACAGTTGCTAAGGTTACAACTAATGTGCTACCTCAGCCCTCAGACTGCTGCAAAAGAGGGTCAGTAAGTGGCAAGGGTTTAATGGCCTTGACTGAATTGAGCTACAGTTTCAGATACTACCCCTGGCATCTATCTCCTTATTTCTAAATAATATACAGCCATTTCTTCTTCTTGTTTTCACCATTATCTATTGACTTCTCACTCTGGTGCATAGGAATTAGCTCTCTCAAAAGACCAACACCTTATTTCCCCTCCTCATCCCAACGTATAGTTGTATCGCCTTATATGACTACATACGTTTGTTTACTGTTGAACCTTACCTTGTCTTTTCTATTATCTCTTTATCTTTTTTGCTGTAGTTCATAATTGCTTCCTTTTTTTTCGTTTACCTGATCCTGTATGTACTTATTTAAAATTTCCCCAAATCCTATACAACCTGCCACGTACCTAATAATACTTTCCATTCTTTCAAATATATTAGTTCCTTTCCTTTTTTTTTCCCCCTAGATACTTTTTTCCTGGAGCCATTTGTCATCCTGCTCCAAACTGGAAGGCTTGCTATCCCTGCTTGTCACAACTGAAATCCCAATACTTCACTTCTTCTCCACATGGGCAGAGCTCCCTCAGTTTGTGCCCAGCTAAGGGGGCAATGAGGTAAAATCTTGTCCATCCTTGGCTTTCCAAGCTGTGCATCCTGGCAGCTGCAACTGCCTCGAGGGGATTCTTTTTTCTAATTCATCCTTACAGGAGAGGAATTGTTTTCTAGTTCACGCAAATGCTTCGTTTAGGCAGCCCTGGTACCGTATTCCTGTTTTCTTGATCTGATGATTTCCTTTTTTTTTTTAGTGGCATACATCATCTGGTACAAAAAAAAAAAGTTGGAAGCTTTGTATGTTTTAAAATGTTTTTGTTCTAACACTAGATTGAAAAATTCTGGCTTAGAAATCATGTTCCTGCAGAATTTTAAAGCATTACTTCCTTCATTGTGTGTTGCTTCTAATGCTGATGTTGAGAAGGCCAATGCCATTGAATCCTGATCCTATGCCCATAACCTGTGTTTTCTCTAGATGCTTTTAGGCGCTTCCCTTTGTCTCCGGTATTCTGAAATGTTGTGACCATGTGCTGGACACTGGGGCGGGGGCCTCTTTCAGTCATAAGACTCATGTTCTTTGTTCATAGGAAACTTTCTTAAATTATTCCTTGACAACGTTCTCCTCTTTGTTTGACCTCTTTTTTGGCAATTCCTATCAGATGTTGAATCTCCTAAATCAATCCTCTAATTTTCTTATCTTCTCCCTCCAATGATTCAACTCTTTATCAAGAGTTGCCTCACTAACTCCCAACCCTTCTATTGCAATTTTCATTTTGACTAAGCTCGTTCCTTTGAATTCCTAAGAGCTCTTTATTATTCTCTGAATTTCCCAATTCTTTTTTTCCATATAACAATAGCATCCTGTCCTTGACCTTGGCTTGTAGATGTAATATTTTCTCATCTCCTCAAGAACATTAATTAGAGCTTTTAAAAAATGTTTTGCTCCACTCTCTGCATTGCCTTGTTTCCTCTGAGTTCTTTTCCTTGGGTGCCCGGTGATCCTTGCTATCCTTTCACATTTGAAAGTAATGCAGTAAATAGCGGACTTGGAAGCTCTGTGGGGCTGTGAGATGCTTGTCAACTGGTGCCTTCCACTGTGTAGTGAAAGGGTAGGGAGCCAACTTTTCTTTGGGGGAAGACATCTGTAAGTCAGTTTCTGTACTAGTCAGCTTCTTTCCCTTACAAACAAGCACACAATGTCAACGGCACATAGTATAAGCATTCATTTCTTGCTCCCCCATCTGTAGGCTGGGCTCTGCTGAGCTTGGTTCCAAGCCCCAGGTTGGGTTCAGGTCTGTTCCACATGTCCCTCATCGTCCTTAGACCACTGTCTACCTATGGTATAGTCTTGTCATGGGGAAAAGGAGGAGAGGAAGAGAGCAGAGTGACCATGTAAGCCTCTTTCAAGTCTCTGTGTATTTCCCATCTGCTACAGGAGCAAGGAATTCACACTGCCAAACACAAAGTCAGGGAATGAAGGAGTGCAGTCTCCTTACCATGAGGCCATGGCAAGACTGAGGATGGGAACTTTATTACACAGGAGCTAAGAATTGGAACCAATAATCCAATCTAACGTTCTAAGTCTTTTATGGCAAGTCACTCAGCGTTTCCCTGAAACAGTCCTGCAATCTACTGCCAAGGGTGAATACACCAAGCTACAGGTGTTCTTGGCAGCAGTGAGGGAGGGGCCCGGCTCGCCCGCTCAGTGACAGCACTGTCCCTGACTCTTCCCGTTCTCAGCCTAGTACTCACTACGGTCCTCACAGCTGCTCTCCACGTGCTTAGTGTCCCTAAGTCCTGCACTTCTCAGGTTCATTCGCTCCAAAGAATACACACCCTGTGGGAGAGAAGGAGGGAGACCTGCCTGATTGCTGGCGGGGGTGTTGGTCTATGTGCTCACTGTAAAGACTCAAACGAACCTCCTTGTTTTCACCCCGCCTTCTGAGAGGCTATGTCTCCCAGTCTCTCTCATTCATTTTCCCTTCTTGGCGTGCTTGTATTTTTACCTTTCCTCTATACGGCTAAATCAGTTTGTTTTCTGTTCTCATACGGAGTAGCTGAGGTTTACAGTTTCATCAGAGGTGCAGTTTGTGTTTTTATTCCTTTGTTTTTTGTTTTGGTTTTTGTTCTGGAGTGATTTCCAAGAGCTGGAGAAGATAGAAAGATCTTCTATTCTCCATCTGAAAACTAGATATCTGAGTCAGAAATACAAATTTTAAAGCTGTCATTTATTGATTGCTTACCGTGTGGGAAGCACTTCACTAAGCAACGTACATGTATTACCTCATTAGATCTTTACGAAGTCCTGAGAACTAAATATGATTATGCCCATTTTACAGGTGAGGAAATGGAGTCTGAGTGAAGTAACTCAGCTAAGGCCAGCAAGCTAGTAAACAGTGGCGAGAAGATGAGAACACAAGTGTGCCTGAGAGTTTACACTGTGGGAGGGTGTCACACGCGGCCCTCATCTGCTCTTCACCCTTTGCTGAGGACCAACTCCAGGCCAGGCTCTGTGCCTGCTGGCTGGGGATACACTGTGAATATGGGGTGGGGGTGGGGGGCTGCTCCTGTCACCCTGTTCCCTGGGCTTCCGCTCAAAGTTCATCCTTTCCTAGGATTGTGACACATCCTACCAAAAATGTCATTAGAGACTGCACTCCTCATACGCCAGGTATACCAGGCTCTCGTCTAGATTTCCTAAGTTCTGAACATAGAGGTCCCAGGAGGAAGTCTTTCGTATCCTGCTCTCTCCTAGTATTTGGCTCTCTTTGGATATTGACAAATCTGACCCTTTCTGCAGAATGTAATTATTGTCTAAAAACGTGGAAGATTATAGAAATGGCCAAATTCCACATCGTTTTTATCAGAGAAATGTCAACTTACAATTACAGAAAGTCTCCCAAATACCATGGATTCAAAAAACACCCCATAAACAATGTGAATATATCATCTCCTTTTTATAAAAATAACTTATAGCAATAGTATGTGCTATCATATACATATCAAACAGGACAGGACAAAATTAAAAAGTTAAAGGTTGTCCTACCCCATTTCCTTCCTGATTACCTATGATGTGTCTGTTGTCAAAACTTCCGTTGATATAGAAGCAAACCCTTCATCCCATTGGCCACCTGGAACGAGTCTCTATTAGTTTTTGATATTCCCATTATCTCTTTTAAAAATAACTCACAGAAATCTTTGGGATCAAGAACTAGGTTTCACGGAGCATTCTTCGGGTTTCCTGTGTGTGTGAGCCTGGAGGGGCGGTGCTTCACTTCAGCCTCAGGGGACTTGGTTTGCTTTTGTTTTGATTATGTTTTGGAGTCTGGGCCCCAGTAAAGGATTCCAGTTGAAGCAATGGCAGGTCCCTGAAACTCCAACACAGTTCATCTCAACTCTAGGGTGGTTTTTAGCAAATGAAATATCACCTTCATTTGAATAAGCGTGATACTAGAAGGAAAGAATTGTGTCGCAGGGAAAAATGCAATTAATATTCTCAAAACAAGATGCAATAGATTTCTCATTAAACCATCCTTACCAAGGCAAAAGTACCTTCAGTAAAATGTATATTTATTTTGGTTTTCACCTTATAAAATGAATACATTGCCCTTGTAAAAATGTTATTATAAAAATATGTAACATAGAAATAAAAGTCAACCCACTCCCTAGACCTCCAGAAATGACAACAATGAAGAGCTTGGGGTTCTTCCAGGATTTGTTTTTTCTATAGAGCAAAAAAATTTTTTTTTCTTTGTTTTTCTTAATTTTTTAAATGTTACATGCTCATTGTAAAAACTTTAGTTGATACAGAAGCATATCAAAATTCAAAATGAAAATTTCCACCCTTTCATATCCTAATTCTTAGAGTTAATTTGGTATGTACGTTCCTTTTCAGACCTTTTCCTACATAGCTACAAAGACATCTATATGGCTTTTTAATTTTTTAAAAACACAAATGAGCTTATTTGCAACATACTTTTTTCCACCAACAATGTATCTATTCCTGTAGCTGTGTCTTGGCTGTTTAATCGATGCATAGTATCTGTTATTGGATATACCAGGTCCTGTTTACCCAATTTATTTTGGTTGCTTTCTTTTTACACATTTGTATGAGCATTTCTCAAGTCTAGTGTAGTGGTTACCAGGGTGGGCTGTGAAGTTAAATGCCTGGGTTGAAAATTTCAACGCCACGACTTTATAACCTTGGGCAAGTTACCAAACTCCTTTGGGCCTCCATTTCCCAAGCTGTAAAATGGGAATCACAACAGGGTTTGCATCATAGGGTATACTCTAAGAATTAAAAGACATAGAATATGTTAGGTTGGTGCAAAAGTAATTGTGGTTTTTGCAATTATTTTTAACCTTATAAACTGCAATTACTTTTGCACCAACCTAATATAAAACACTTAGCTTGTTACTTGGCACACCTAATTATTCATTAAATAGTGGCTCTTAATTATTAGCAATAAGATTAATAAAGAGTCTCTATTATTATAGTTATCATCACTTCTTAAGAAAGCAAAACCAGGACAAATTGAGAAAATAGTAATTTGCTAAGAAAAATTGTATCATTACCATTTAAGACACTTACTTAACCACATGGGTCAGTTAATGAAAGTGTATTTTAGTATGAAAAGAATTTTACATTAAGCTAGTTACATGAGGAAATCCAAACAATTTGTCTTTTAAATAAGAGCAAACAGGCCTTCTGAGGCCCAGAAGGGAAGGAATTAACTGGTAATTAGAAAAGTCAATTTCTTTAGCTGCAAGTTTTAATAGCTTCCCTTGCTCTTTTATCCTACGGTGTTATATGGACGCTGGAGGGCACAGCCCTGAGTGTTCCTGGCGGGGCCTCCACTTAGGACCCCGTAGGGACACCTCAGGGCAGGGCCTACAGCTTGGTAATTCTATTATGAATATCTTCCCACTAGAAATTTCTGTGTCTCTTATAGCTCAGGAAACTGAGGCCCGGAGACTGCATCATTTAGAGCTTCTGGTTTGCATCCCTCAGGAACCAAGGCTAGCTGACTGAAGTGAAGAGGGGCTTTAGGCAGGGATGCTAGGAGCTCGCGGGGTGGGCGGGGCAGCGGGAGAGCCTGGGCCAGGAAGAGGCCCGACCCACAGGAGCACTCCGGTTTGTCAGCCATGCAGCGTCTCAGGCTCCACCCGGAACGTGGGGAATCAGCCTCTGCATTGCAACACGTCCTCATCCTCATATCTGTGCCTGCTCCCATCGGGAAGCACTGGGCAGGGCCCCTAAATAACACCTCATCTGTGATTGCCTTTTCCATGGGAAAGGGGTGATTCCTCAATAGGAAACTTGGGGTGCTGCTCAGAGAAAAAGAAGGGATGGACTCCAGGACAGCCATACAGCCATCCCTGGGATTCCAGCACGGGCTGGTCTCCCCCAGACTGCCTCCTCCTCTCCGTCCACAGGACCTGTGGGCAGACAGTTCCTGTTGGCGGTAGGTTTTTCACCCTAGGTTGGATTTCTCAGAGGCTACTGACATCTGGGAGATCTGAGAAAGGCCTCTGCTGTAACATCCTTGACCTTTTTAAACGGATGAATGTTAAAACAAAACAAAACAAAAACCTTTCTCCCTCTTATGCAACTTTTTAGACAAAGAAGGAACGTCAAGCCAGCAGCTGCATTCCTTTTTCTCAATGGTGCCTCTGTCACAGGAACCAGGTCTTATTGCCATATTAAGGGAATGATGAAGATTAAAGTTTTGTAAGGCCTTGAATCCAGGTGCCAAGGGACAAAGCAAGCAGCTGTCTTTGCCGGCACAAAGGCTCTGGAGCAGAAAAAGCAAGATGTGAGCCTGGGAATGGCAAAGAAGAGCAGCTTCCCATTCCTTCACCTGGCGTTGCCTCAGCAAAGGGCTTTTACAGGTGGAGCAGGAGACATCTTTGGAGACTTTCTCCCCACCTGGGACCCTGCCCGTTGCTATCCAGGAGTCTCCTTCATGAACATAGCAAGTCCATGAGAGTCTGTCATCGGTGCATGGACTGCTATCCTTGGTCCTGAACCATCCCTCTGAGTCGCAGCAGGAACTCACAGCCTGGCTGCAAATCTGAGTCAATGGAGAAGCTTGATAAATGGATGAATTGCAAAGCCCCGCCCCCCAGATATTCTGACTCAGTAGGTCTCTGCATTTAAAAAAAAAAAAAAAGAAAAAAGAACCGAGCCCAGATGAATCTGATAGTCAGCCCATGGATTTCAGATTGGAAATCTGCAAATCTACCAGGCGATGCTATTGCGCCGAAGTCTATACAGTGGACTCCTCTTGGTGTTTTTGTTTTGTTTTGTTCTGTTAGCATCTATTCCCCAATCTTCTGAAAATGCATCTTGATTCTTATTAGGAGAGTCACTCCTCTCTACTTTCAGGTTTGGGCAAGGCGCATGCAGCTCCAGGCTTTTCAACTTACCTTAGCTTCCTGACCACAGTTGCTGGCTCTGAGGTGCCCCAGTGTGAGCCAAGGATGGAGTTGGGAGGTGTGAGATGAGACCCTTCGTTATAATGAAGCCAACGCAGGGGCAGGCAGAGCTGATGATGGAGAGACACCAAGTTCAAATGCCCTTGTTTGAGCCTCTGAATCAAGTAGCCCAGAAGTCAGAAATTCCCCTGGACTTTTCAGATAAGAGAGCTAATACATTATTGCTTACGCCAGTTTGGGTTGGTTTTCTGTCACTTGCAACCAAATATAACTACCATTTCTTAGGACTCTGGTGACTCTTATGAATTCTCTCTTAAGAATTCTCTTCTACAAATTCTGAATCAAGTGAGAGAAGCAGCAGCAGGGAGGAGATGAGCTGGGGCCAGAGAGAGAACAAGGAAAAGAAGCTGAGGTTGACAGGGAGGAAAAAGAATGACTCTAATTTGGACGCTGTTTTCAAATAATCAGTTAACAAGGATGAAACCTCAATCAAACATGGCCTAAAGATCACTTGACTAAAGGAGAGTCAAAAGCATGGGTGATCCCAGGGGGCCAGGCAGAATCAATGTTGACACACCCTCAGCAGAGGTAACTTAGGTTGAGTGTCACCAAAGTGTTCACAGATTTTGCTATATTTTCTATCATGATGAAACATTGTTACTTTTGCTCTGTTCTTGATATCTTTGCAGTGATACCTCACTGAAGCTTTGTGTTGACATTTACAATATTTGTCCTGAGGAGCTGGGGCAGCACGAACCCCTCCGTCAGCACAATGAACTCAATGTTCACTCCCTTCCATGGTACTGTGGGTGGATATGTATGATATCTACACTCCTAGGAGCATTCAACCCACAACAAAAAATACTGAAAGATCAAAAGGTCTGTGAGCGAATAATCCCACAGTGGTAGAGTTCCAGAATATCATTTCTCCAAGTGAGAAGTACAGGTGGGAGTAGGGAAGCATGACAAAAATGCCTGTACCCCTTAGTTTTGAGAGTATCTCTGCCTGTCTATGTTAGGGAAAAAGTTCTGATCAGTGAACATTGACGTGGGTTAATGTTTGCATTACAGGAGAAGGAAGACTTGCCTGGCAGAGATTCTGGGACAGAGGTAATTAGACAGGAGTCAAAGGCCCAGATGAGAGACTTCTGGGGAGATCTGAAAAGCCAGGGTAAAACATAAAAGGAAGATATTTTTAGAGATGTGAGATCAGATCATAGGACAAGTGGATCCAGGCATCTGGGAATGGTCATTAGAAACAGCTTGAAAGCCAGCATGTCCAAGGAAAAGAGTGTTAGGGCAAAGTTATGGTGTTTGAACAAATGTCAAGAGATGTGTGATTTTTAACAAATTCTGGGAGTGGGGAGGGTCACATGCCTCTGAGCTATATACAAAGCCCAGTAAAAGGATTTGTCCCTTTTGTGGACAAAGGTTGCTTCTCTAATGGGGTACAAAGTCATTAGATTATGAACGTCATAATACATTGATTGACCTTTTCAAATGTTGTAGCTGAAAGTCTGGAGGAGGGAGGGTTCTGGGGGCTGGTTTTTGTCTGATTCTTGACCTGGGAAGTGGTTATAAGAGAGCTTACCTTTGACTATTTGTTAAATTATACATTGGTGTTGTTTGGACTTTTCTATGTATTTCACAATAAAACAAAAAAATTATCCAGATGTTGATTTTAGCATATAAAGATTTCAAAGCAACTCTTTTAAATATGCTCAAAGAATTAAAGGAAACCATTTTAAAAATAAAAGGAAAATATGATGGCAATAATTCAGTAAATAGAGAATTTCAATGGAAAATATCAACTAGATTTAAAAAAATGAAAATTCTAGAGTTGAAAAGTAAAATAACCAAAAACGAAAAATTCACTGGATAGGCTCACCAGCAGAGTTGAGAGGGCAGAAGGAAGAATCTGTGAAGCTAAAGATCGTTTCATCAATAGAAACTATCCAATGAACTATCTGATGAACAAAGAGGAAAAAACAAGAAGAAAAATGAATAGACTCTCAAAGACCTGTGGACATAGAGCAAACTAACTTACTCCAGAAGGAAAGGACAGAAAGAGACATAACAGATATTTGAAGAAATAATAGCCAAAAATGTTCCAAATTTCATGAAAAGTTCAATAAATCCCAAGTAAGATAAACACAAAAAAGCCCATACATCACAGTCAAATTGCTAAGAGCCAAAACAGAGAGAAAATATTGAAAGCACCAAGAGAAAAATGACTTGTGTACAAGGAACCATAATACAATGACATCATCAGAAACAACAAAGGCCAAAAGACAATGAAATGGCATATTTAATGTGCTTTTTAAAAAGTCAACAATTAAAGATTCAGCAAAACCATGCTTTAAAATGAAGACAAAAGAAAGACATACTGTTTTTCCCTTTGCAATTAATAAGTGTCTTATGGAGAGATACTTTGAGACTACGTAAATATCCTGCTCCCATCATACATTTCCCCACAAACTTTAGCATCCATTGATGAGCCTTGTTTGCAATAATTATTAGTGTGCTATTTGCCAAGTGGTGATTTTCTATTTCAATCGTTCCTTGTACATTGACTTAATTGGAATTCTACTGTAAGGAAGAGCTTTCCTTTTTCTGACACTTTCAAGTTTATTCAACTATTTATCTAACCAAGGACTTACATGTATTTTACTGTGGGTAATAATCCATCACCATCATTAAATTGAGAGTGGAGAAATCTGGCAGCTACCACCTTAACTAACTGTTAAAAGTTATCATCACTGCTCATTTCTATTTCTTTTTTTTTCATCTTTATTAAATTTACTGGGGTGACATTTCCAAATAGACAACATCTGAGAGACTTTGTTGCTAGTAGGCCTGTTTTTTAAGAAATACTTAAGAAAGGAAGTCCTTCAGGTTGAGAGGAAATGGCACAGATGGCAACTTGAATCCATAGGAAGATATGAAGAGCCCCCACAATGTTAAATATACAGGCAAATTTAACAGAGTAATATATATGCTTCTCTATTTTTCTCTTAATTTCTTATAAACATATTATGGTTATATCTCAATAAAACTGTTCAAGAAATTTAAAATGCATAAATCAAAAATTCTAATACTGTATTGTTGGATTCATAACATATAGATAAAATACACATGATAATAATAGCACAAAAGAGGGAGAGGAAATGGAGCTTCATTGGGTTAAAGTTTCTATACTTTGGTCAGTATTTAAGTTTTCGGCACCTAGTTCTGACATGGGCAGGATTTTTTTCCCCACACCACCAATTCTCTGACACAAGCTGGGTGTCCACCAATTTAATTCAATTCAACACTGTCTACTTGGAGCTAGCATTAAATTCCACAGGTTAAGGGCTTAGTCCCACAAGACTGCCTTCCACTTCAGATGCCAAATGCAAGTCTAGGTTGTTACCTGTGCTAACTGCATGGCTATAAATCACAAGCTCCCATGCCCACCTCGAGTTCCATTAATTTGCCAGAGTGGCTCACAGAACTCAGAGAAACATTTTACTTACTAGATCACTGGTTTATTATGAAAGGATACAACACAGGAACAGCCAATGGAAAAGATGCAGAGGGCAAGGTATGGGGAAAGGGCCTGGGGCTTCCGTGCCCTCCCCAGGAGTGCCACTCTCCCTGAATCAAGATGTGTTCACCAACCCAGAAGATCTCTGAAGCTCATCTTTTTGAGTTTTTATGGAGGCTTCATTACATGGGCACGACTGATGAAATCACTGGCCACTGGAGACTCTCCCCTCCCCAGAGGTCAAGGGGGTGGGACTGACAGTTCCAACCCTCTGATCACATGGTTGGTTCTCCTGGCTACCAGCCCATTCTTAGGTTCGCCCCAGAAGTCACCTCATTGACATAACATAAGACACCTCTATATTTTCATCACTTAGGAAATTCCAAGGGTTTTTTTGGGGTTTTTTAGGAGCTCTGTGCCAGAAATGGGGATAGAGAGCAAATATATATTTCTTGTTGTAAATCACAGTTCTGTGTCACAATATTAATCTGAAGCAGACTGTGATACATTGTGGTGTGCACTGTAATACTTGGTACTCCTGACATTTGGGGCCAGGGAATGCTTTGTTGTGGTGGAATGTCCTTTGTATTGTAGGATATTTAGCAGCATCCCTACCTTTTCCCACTCATAGCACACCCTCATCCCCAGTCGTGGCAAGCGAAAATGTCTCTGGAGAGTTCTAAATGTCAGCTGAGGGAGGTGCAATAACCACCCCCAGCTGAGAACCATTGTCCTAAAGCAACCACTGAGAAAATAATCCAAAGAAATATGGTGAAAAATCAACAGAAGAATTAGAACGATATACTAAAAATACTTAACGCAAAAGAAGGCAGTACATGAGCAACAGAGGAACAAGAAAGATAATACATACAGAAAATAAGTGATAAAGTGGCTGATTGTAAATCTAACCATATTAATAATTACATTAAATATGACTCAATACTCCAATCAAAATACCAGAACTGTCAGATTGAATAAAAAAGGAAGATCCAAATGTATGCGGCATACAAGAGACACACTTTAGATTCAAAGACACAATTAACTTGAAAGTAAAAGGATGGAAAGAGATATACCACGCAAACTGTATTCCAAAGAGAACTGGAATGGCTATATTTATATCAGACGTAATAGGCTCCCCTTACCCTGCCCCCACTCCAGTTCAAGCCGTTGTTTCTCAGTCTAGTTGTATAGGACACAGCTCCCTGGCCCGTGCTGGTATTATGAGCCTTGCACTCCCCCTGGCTGAGGCAGTCGGTGGGCTGAGCCAGCTGCTCACGCTGGCTACTGGCCACTCACAGTGGCCATGCTAGCCACCCATGGCAGCACGTGACAGCACAAGCAGCCCAGCTCCAGGGAGAGCTGTTGTTCACAATCTTGGCTGTAGAGGGTGCAGCTCACTGGCCCATGTGGGAATCGAACCGGCGACCTCGGCATTAGGAGCTCGGTGCTCCAACCACCTGAGCCCCAGGGCCAGCCCCAAAATAAACTTTAAGACAACAAAATAAGGCTAGAAATAAAGAGGCACATGTCAATAATAAAAGGGTCACTACATCAAGAAGATACGATTATAATTATATATACATCTAATAATAGACTTAAAATATGTGAAGAAAAAGCTGACAGAATTGAAATGAGAAATAGAACTAGAAAGGACATCAGTAAGGATATGCAACACCTTCCAATTTGATCTGAAAATGATAGAAGTCTCCACCCAATGACAGCAAAATATACATTCTTTTCAAGCACACTTAGAATGTTCTCCAGCATAAAAAAAAAATCAAGTCTCAATAAGTATGAAAGCATTGAAATCCTACGATGGTTTCTGACCATGTCGGAATTAAAATAATTCCGAAATAAAAAACAGTAGGAAAGTTAGGAATTCCATAAATATTTGGAAATTAAACAACATACTTTTAAATAACTCATGGGTGAGAGAGGAAATCGCAAGGAAGATGTTTTCTAGAGGGTCACTGTAACTGTAAAGGGCCCCTGGCTAATAAGCAGTTTATTCTGGATTCACACAGAGGTTTCTCAGCCCAAAGCCTTGGATGCATACGTGTATACTGAGGGTCAGGCCTTAGTATGTGAGTGAAAATCCTGCAACAAGATTCTGTTTATCCTCCTATTCCCAATAAAATTGACTTCTTAATGACACAAAAAAACCCATGTGAGGAGCTCAGAAACCTCTGGTTTCCGTAGAAATTCTAGATTTTTTTCCTCAAAGGAGAAAGCTAGAGATGACAGAAAAGAATGTAATATATTTAATGGAATGTTTCAGTTCACGAGTAATAATATTATTCCATTAGAGCCTACCATTCAAAACGTCTCATAGCATAGAATGAATTATTTGTGTGTTCAAACCATGCTTCTGAAGGACCCATTCATAATACATCACAATAGTCTCAACTGAGAATGTGGGTCATCTTGGCATTTTTTTCCTCTTTTTTTGGTCCTGTTTTTCACTGCAGCTATTTCTCAAACCAGTGCACCAGGTGTCGGCACTAAATGTCCTCAGAGAGGGAGACAGAGGCCCACATTAGGCACATTTGTGGAGTCAGGACATAGCGCTTGTCCCCCTAAGCCCTCGATTAGGCCCAGCCAGTCAAAGTGGATATAAGATTTGATACGGTTTCAGGAGCTCAGGCTGAAGTTAGACACACTGAGTGAGTCCTGGCTTTTCTGCTATATGTCTCCAGGCAGCAAATCACTTAACCTCTCTGAGCCCATTTCCTCTCCACCTGCAAAATGAGGATGATGAAATCCACCTTCCAGGGCTACAGTGAGGGGACGATCTGGGCCAAGTGCTTTGGAGAGGGCCTGGTATACAGAAGTGAAGGAAGTGCTGCAAATAGTATGTGGCAGAACTGGGGTCAGGGCTTTGATCCCTAGGTTCCCACTGCAGCCTTCTGAGCTCTTCACCATCCCCCACTCATCTCAAGCTGCCCCTGCCAGTCCTCCCCACCTCAGCTAATCACCACCCTTCCAGTTGCTCAGGCCCAAAATCCTAAAGCCTTTTTCTTTTACTTCCCCACGTCTAATCCATCAGCCAAGCCTGCTGCCACTTCCCTCAAGGTACATCCAGAATCCAAGCACATCTCACCACCCCGATGGCCCCGAGCTGCCCGACCCACAGTGGAGGCCCCCATCATCTTTCAACTCCAGACTGGTCGTGCCGCCTCTGCCTTTGCTCCCTTGCAGACCAACCACCAAAGGGATCCTATTCAACTATAAAATCACATTCTGCTTCTGCCCAAAGCTCTGTGTCATGCGGGAGACCCTGCTCGCTGCGCCATGTGTCGTGCGGGGTGGCCTGTGGGGTCTCTGCTCCTGCTCCCCACATAAGAACGCAGGACATGACGAGGCCAAAAAGGAGCACCCATGGAGCCATAGGAAGGGGAGTCACACCACTATATTCTCGCTGGCTGCTGGGTTGGAGAAACAGGAAGCAGGAGCCACACTATTTGCAACCCTCCATCCTAACTGCAATCCGCGCTTGCCAGCCACCATCTTCTTGCTAGCCCCCATTTGCTGCTAGCATAGCCACAGCAGTTATATTAGTGGCCAATGGCTCACTGGTTACAGCTGACGGCCAACTAGCCACAGCTGATGGCCATGCAATCACAGTTGATGGTCATTTACTACCTGAGCCAGCACCTTTCTATGTGAGGCCGAGAGCCTGGAAACTGCACTCCTGGCTCTGTCCCCACACCCTGTGAAGAAAACCATTTGGCAGTCCCTGAATCTGTGGCCAGTGGGCTTTCTGGGCCAGAAAGGACAAGAGATACTGAAAGTACAAGGAGGAAGTTGGATTTAGGACCCGAGCATCCAGAGGCCTCGGCCACCAGCTACTTTCAGAGCTCTCAGAGCGGCACTTACCTCCAGCAGACGTCCTGAGGCAGCAGGCTTGTAAGGCCGAGAGTGAAGCAGGACTTACCTTTCTTCCTAAGATTCTGCTCCCCGAATTCCAGTATTCTGCAGCTGCCCTTGTCCCCCCAATACTAAAGGAAAGGGAGAGGAACCTGACTTCACCAGTTTACTACGAACCAACAGGGCAATTTAATCAAAGTCCGCAGCATACACTTGTGCTGAAAGGACTGGCTCCACCTGCGTCATGGGCTGCTGCTGCTGCTGCTTTTTAACAACAGATTTATCGAGGTATATTTGATATATGCAAAAAAATTATATACAAAAATATTTAATGCATATAATTTGATGAGTTGGAACGTATGCACACACCTGCAAGGCCATCACCACAATCAAGGTAATAGATGTATCCATCACCTTTAAAATTTCCTTATGTCCTTTCGTTTTGTTTTTATGGTGAAAACACTTGAGATCTACTCTCTTAACCAAATGTGCATAATATGGTATTATTTGTCCTCTGTGATGGTTTATTTCACTTAGCACAGTGTCCACAGGTTCATCTATGGAATCTCAAAGTTATCTGCTCTCCCATGTTCATTGAAGCACTACTCACAATAGCCAACCAAGGTGTCCGTCAATAGGTGAATAAAGAAAATCTGGTATATACACACAGAATAGTATTCAGCCTTAAAAAGGAGGAGACACCATGGGCTTCTAAGAGGAGGGCAAGCTGCCTATGGACCTGGAAGGACCTGGAAGGAGGTTAAGAAGTAGTGCACAGACAGACTAGAACATTCATCTCAATGACCAGCAGGGACTGGGTTACTTTAGAGTTGGGGGAAGGATGGAATAACAGCAGAGGAGAGTAGTGAGGGCCCAGAGAAGAAATCAGAGGAACTAAGGACTCTAGAAGTTCTAACTGCTCCAAGGAATTGATGAAACTTGTGCCTAGGTTTTCCTCATGTTTCACTAAGTGATTGCAGCATACCAAATCCCCCCAAAACTCAACAGCTTTAAACTATAAGGATGTATTATTACCCACAAGTCCACAGGTCATTCAGGTGGTCCTTTTGATATTGACTGGGCTCATTTATGCAACAGTTATCAGCTGTGGGATCTGCTTATCGTGGCTGAGCTCTCTCATGTTTGGGCAGGTGTGCAGGCTGGTCTAGGACGGCCTAGACTGAGACTATGGGGCTGCCTCCCATAAGCTCTATTACCCTCTGGCAGGTGGTTGTAGAGGCCCCAGAGAGAGAGAGAGAACATAAGTATTCAAGGCCTCTGGAGGCCTGTCTTGCAACTGATATCACTGTCATTTCTGCCACATGCCTTAGGCTAAAGCAAGTCGTGAGGCCAAACTCAGTCAGTATGGGAGGATACTATGAAAGATGTGGATGCAGTGGGGGGGCAAAAACTTGGGGCCATAGTCAATCTACCATACCATACCAACCCCAACTTTAAATCTGCCACCCCACTATTAGGGAGGCCCAGGGAACAGCAGAATGATTAAGGCTTTGGGATCTGGCAGACTTGGATTCAATTCTACTTCCTTGTCTGAGGGGCTCTGGGCAAGTTACTTAACCACTCTGGCCTCACCTTCCTCATTTGTAAAATGAGGATCATACTCTCTCCCCCTCAGGACAGTGAGGATGAAATGACAGGCATGGTGAAAAGGCTCTGCCTGGCCCAAAACAAGTGCCCAAGGAGGGTATCAGGTATTTTAATATGCGAGGCTTAAAGCCAGGGAAACCCTAGGCCCCTCTTTCCTCTGGGCTTTAAGTAGGATGTGGAGGATGGGAGAGCCGAGGAGGGGAAGGAAGAGATGGGTGGGGAGTGGTGTGCGGTGAAACCATCACATGGGGCCTCGGGAGGGACTTTAAGAGTGCACTTCCACTGGTCCCAGTGGCCCTGCAGGCATTTGTCAACCCAGGAAGCAAACAGCTGACTTTCTCTAGGGAACAGGGAGGAAAGAATGAGAGATTCATTAATTCAAGTCAGCTCAACTACTCCAGCAAGGGGGGCCTTAAACCATCCTCATCCAACAAGGAATGGGGTTGTGGCCTCTCACTTGACTGGCTTCTGCACACATCTTTTTGTGTGTTTGTGTGTGCAAGATAGATAAATAGAGCCACATAACTGCGGGACCTACATTCCAATACTATGAGCAGATGACTAAAACCGCAGATAGTACCAAACCCTATATATGCTACGTTTTTTTCCTATACATACAAATCTATGGTGAAGTTTAATTTATACACTTACACGGTAAGAGATTAACAACAACAATAATATAGAACAATTATAACAATACACTATAATAATAAAAGTATGTGAATGTGGTCTTTCTCAGCAAACTAACATAAATTTCTTGTTTCTCCTTCACAATTTCACAGCTAGAAGATTCATTCTCACTGTAGATCTAAGCAACCTCAGCATTTGATTTTTTTTTCTTTCATTATTAAGTCAAGTTCTTCCACCTTGTCACTTAAAGGACGCACTTTACAGCTTCTCTTTGGCATATGCAAATTGCCAGCATCGCTGCTCTTGTGCCTTGGGGCCACTGTTAAGTAAAGTAAGGGTGACTTGAACACAAGCACTGCTCATCAGGACAGCTACTAAGTGACAGATGGGCAGGTGGCCTATAAAGAGTAGATACACCGGACAAAGCGATAATTCACGTCCTGGGTGGGATGAAGTGGGATGGCACGAGATTTCATCACGCTCCTCAGAACAGTGTGTAATTTAAAATGTATGAGTTGTTTATTTCCAAACTTTTTCATTTAACATTGTCAACCACAGCTGACCGTGGATAATTGAAACCACAGAAAGCAAAACAGCAGATAAGGGGGGGACGACTGTACTCCTGGGAAGAAAAGAACTTCATTTAACAACAAGGCTAAAAGGAACCAAGAGACCATTTATTGTCCTCATTTCACAGATGAGCAAACTGAGGCCAGTGAGGCCAAATGGCTTGTCCCAACCCACACAGCCAGTCAGTGAGCCTGGAGTAGAACCCACACCGGTGCTTCCTGGTGCTTCCCTTGACACCAACGTCAAGTTCAGGTTTCCAAAATCACCCTCTAGTTGAACAATTTAGTAAAAGGAATCACAGAACTCATTGAAAGCTATTATACTCACATTTGCAGTTTATTTATGGGAAAGGATACAGATGAAAATTAGCCTAAAGAAGAGACACATCAGGTAGAGTCTGCGAGGGTTCCAAATGCAAAGCTTCTATTGTCTTCAGACTGTAATACCCTCTCCGTATTGCTGTCCATGTGTGACAATACGCAGGAAGTGTGGCCAACCAAGGAAGCTCACCTAAGCTTCTGTGTGCACAGTTTTTATTGGGGCTTCATTACATAAGAACGAGTGATTATTGTCCATGGCCGTGAACTCAGTGCCCAGCCACCCCCCAATCCCTGGAGGTCAGGCTGGTATCACCTCATTAGCATGACCTATCAGGTGTGAGCTAAGGAGCCCACCATGAATAGCAAAGACACTCCCATCACTTGGGAAACTCCAAGTGTTTAAAGGTTACTGCCCAGGAACCTGGGACAAAGGCCAGACCTCTTCAGGCAAGGCCAAATTCTTTACTATACACCTTTCATCTGCCGCATGAAGGCAGTTACAACGAAGAATAAAAACAGTTATACTGAGATTATACTAGGGGCCAGACACCATACACATATTTTATCTAATTCTCACAACAACCCTGCAAAGTTGTTGTCATTTCATCACATTTTACAGATAAGAAAATTGAAGCTCAGAAATGTGCCCAAAGTTTTAGAGCTGGAAAGTAATAGATTTGACCACGTTGACACAGCATAACTCCTTGGGCTATTAAATTCATGTTGCCAACTTCATTCATTCATTCATTCATTCATTCATTCATTCATTCTACAAATATTTATTCAAGCCTACTATATGCCAGTCAGCATTCTAGGTGTTGAAGATACAGCAAAGAACAACACAGACAAAAATCCCACTTGCACAGAGTTGATATTCAACTGGGAAGGACAATAAGCAAACAAATATATAAAAGACATAGTATTTTGAATGGTGATATTGCTACGGAAATAAAGCAATGTGTATATATTGTTTGGGCCTTTATTTAAAAGTATCAATTATAACAAGACATCTTTGAGACAACTGGGAAATTTGTGGACTAGTATATGAAACTATTAATTTTGTTAGATTCGATGATGGCATGGCGACTGTTTCCCAAAACAGTCCTTTTCTATTAAAGATTTGGACTGAAGTATTTATGGATAAGATTGCAAAATGTTGCTAATTATTAATGCTGCATGACAGCTACATGAAGAAAAACCTTTATACAATTCTAATTTTGTGTGTGCTTGAAAATTTTGTTAGTACAAAGTTTTGTTTTTAAGTGATGCATAGAGGTGGCAGATAGGATGTGTAGAGGGTGTTGCATGACAAATAGGTAAATTAGGGAAGGCCTCGCCAAGAAGCAAACACTTGACAGAAGTGAGGGATCTCTGGGAAATAACATTTCAGACAGAAATGGGATCTCGTGTAGAGCCTGGAGGTGGGAGAGGGCCTGGCAGGGCTGTTCAAGGAGGAAGTCCAGTTGCTGGAAAGGAATGAAAAATTGATAAAATACTAGGTGACATAAGAGAGTTAACAGAGATGGGTGGAGAGGAGAGGAAATGTATGCAGGGTCAAATCCAACAAAGAATTCATACCCAAAATATATAAAGAATGCCTACAAACCAGTAAGAAAAATGCAGGCAACCCAATAGAAAAACGGGCAAAAGACTTGAACAGGCACTTCACAGAAAAGGAAATGGCCAATAAGCATATGAAAAGGTGTCCTTTAGGCAGCAGGGAAAGGCGAATTAAAGTCTCAGTGCTACACCACAACACACCCACAGAAAAGCTAAAATTGAAAGGCAGCCAATACTCGGTATTAGGGAGGAAACAGAACTCTCCTGCACGCACGGCTGGTGGGTATGTAAACTGGCACAGTGTCTACTAATCCTAAAAATATGCATGCCTTTGAAGCAGTCAATTCCATTTCTAGTTATATATCCAACAGAAAACCATGTAAATGTCCGCCAAAGACTGGAATGTTCGTACAGGGCAATGCTATTCTTAACATACAAAAACCCAAATGCCCAGTAACAGCAAAATGGATAAACAATGGGCTACTATACAGCACTTAGAATAACAAAGGAAACAATACAGATGAATCTCACAAAAACTGAGCAAAGCAAGCAGACACCAGGGATTTAATACTGTGATCCCATTCATGTAAAGTTCAAAAACAAGAAAAACTAACCTATGCTGCTGGAAGACAGAACCATGGTTAGTGGTGTAGAGAAAGTAGCTGGAAAGGCGGGTTGGGGGGTTGGGGTAATGTCCTGGTTCCTGATCTGGATGCTAGTTATGTACCTGAGTTCAATTTGTGAACTGCTGCCAAGCTGCACACTGATGATTTGGGCACTTTTCTGTATCTACATTACACTTCAATAAAACATTTCTAAGAAACCATGTAGGGGCATCTTGGTTCCCTCCTCTGAGGTGACCATGTCCGACACCCAGACACCCCCATTCCTTGAGCCCATGCTGAATAAGGAGGATACAGAGCACAGATTGTTGGCTTAAGAAAGAGTAAAGACGGGGTGGCCGGATGGCTCAGTTGGTGAGAGCGTGAGCCGGTTCAATTCCCGCATGGGATGGTGGGCTGTGTCCCCTGCAACTAAAAATGGTGACTGGACTTGGAGCTGAGCTGCACCCTCCACAACTAGATTGAAGGACAACTATTTGGACCTGATGGGCCCTGGAGAATCACACTGTCCTCCAATATTCCCCAATAAAATTTATTGGAAAAAATAAGAGTAAAGACATGGTTTCTCAACTGACAGCTGCAAGCTCTACAGTTAAGGTCCCTGAAACTGATGTAGTAAGTCAGTAATGTCTCTGTTTCATTGTCTCTTCCAAAGAAATGAGGCGAAACTGTAAATATGAGAATACGACAGCTATCTTCCCCTCGGTGTTATAGATGTTAATGTACCTTATTGTGTCTCATGCAACAGAACATTTTTGTATAGTATGGTGCCAGTTATGTTGTAGCACTTTGAGAGCAATCATTCAGAATTTAAAGAAATTGAATATTTTAAGTGTAGACATTATGAGCTCTTTAAAAGCCGAAAATTATTACAGTTTTTCAAACTAGAAATGAACAGGCACTGAAGAACTCTGCAGATTTTAATTTCTAAGAGAGAAGGTTGATAGCTGTAACCCATATAAGCAAAAAAGTCCTTTGGAGTCCTCAATTTTTTTTTTTAAAGAATAAAGGGTCTTACATGAGACCAAAAAGTGAGAAAATCGCTGTGGATTATCCCCAACCTTGTTGATAGTTCTGAGTCTTCCAATGGCCTCATAAAGAAACTTCTGTTTTGCAGTTCCGAGAACCAAATAGCTACCTGGTTGGGCCTAGGTTATCGGTGGGTCCTTCTAGCTCAGAAACCTGCTTTTCAGTGACCTGAGGGACTTTGACCAAAGTTAGCTTCTTTCATCCTTGGCATTTTGGTTTATTTTGTTTGTTTTTTTCCTTTTTTCCCCCTCATCTCCTCTTTTCTTTCTACTTTTACCATCCTGCCTTTTTCTTTTGCTCAATTTTTAAAAATTTAGTTTGTTGGTATTTGCTTTTATTTTTATTTTTGTCTGGCATTGTGTTTCGATTCCATTCTAAAGCCCATTTCATCAGGTGAACTTTGAACTGATTTTCTTTTGAAGTGACTTGGGCAGGGCTTCTTACCAGCGTTTCCCAAACGTAAGCTGACGTGAGGACACCGTGACCCCACACAGGGCAGGAAGCCCGGCGGGCCACGCACGGGCCTCTCAGCCATCTGTGCGGAGCAGAGGCCCACTCTGGCAGCAGTCTCCTGGAGCGCTGACGAGGGCGACTCCGCTGCGGTGAGGCTGGCCCGGCACATCCCGAATGGGAAAGCGACAGCCCTGAAGATCATTGCTGAGACTCAGCAGGACTCCTCTCCAGCCTCCAGAGACATCTCACAAAGTGGGAATCGTGAAGGCTTGGGTCGTCCCTGCCCAGTGAAACACTGAAGTGACGGAGGCTGAGGAAACTGCCTTGTTAGGAAGGACGCTGGTGGAAGAGAGGTGTCTGCGGACCTAGTGGCTCAGGGCAGTAGGAAAGAGAAGAGGCTGCAGGCAAAGTCCACCAGAGTGTCTGCTGTGCAACCTGCCACCAGAAATGTCTTGTCCCTAGAGACTTAAAGACAGAAAGCCTGCTCTTGCATGTTGGCATGAACTTCAGACTTTGGCTTCAGCAGCAAATTCTCCTTTACAACAGGCTGGATACCTTCTGTGGCAGTCTCCCTAGGCTGCCCTCGAACTCTCCCAGGGTCAAAGTATGACCCAGTGGGTATATGGAGTCTGGAAGTTCTTCTACGCGTATGGACACTGGTCTACAGATTCCTGCCTGTTGATGGACAGAACTTCTAGGAGCTGCCAGAGTGGTATTAGAACACAATATATGTTCATGGAATGTGAAAATCTTTTTAAGAAATTTCTGATTCTCAATGAGGAGCAAATCATGAAAGATCCAGGAATTAGTGTGGGTCATAAATGTGAGGAACTAAAGCCCTAGATGGAGCAACCCCCTAACTACGAGGACACAGGGCAGACTGAATTCATGGTGTCCATGGGTTACACAGGGAAAGAGAGATCAGGACTCACTGACAGGCTAGAAAAGCACTGAGATAACGGCCACCGGCCACCTCTGTGCTGCTGGGTTGTACGAGAGCCCAGCCGGGTGGCTACCCCATCACCCTGAAGCCTCAGCCCTCAGCTGATCTAACCAACAACAGCACCTCTTTCCTAACACACAAGGTACAGCATAGGGTCTCTGCCAACTGCAAGCAGCATGGTTTCCACAGCCTGCCATTTAATTCCACCTTTGATTGCGACTCTAAGACCACTCCAAGGAGCCATGCAGACACTGAGGAGGATCAGGGGACAGGGCACAGCCAACATGCCTGCCAGCCCCCAGCCGTGGCCCTGGCCCGCCTGCCAACCACCACTGCTCCAGCAGCGCAAATCAGAGGATTCCCCAGAGGATTTGGAAGCGAGTCAGCCTGGGCCAGGCTTCCATGCAGAACAGCAAAGACAGCCTAACTGAGCCAGGGTCTGGGCACCATGCTTATGCTTTTGCCACAGTCCTCTGGAATCCAAGTGGGTCTCAGGCAGCCCAACCAGGCCTGTGGCTGTCCCCCATGGAAGAGGACCTATGAGGAACCACGGCCCGGTACAGCCCCCCAGCGTGTCTCTGTGGCCTGCAGTCCACGAACAATGTCAGCAGTGGTGGTGGAGCCTCCAAGGGTGTCCAAAGGAAACCCCGCCCATGCTAGGCAGCCCTATAGGTGCTAGACCCAGAGATTTTGCCCTCACATGAGACCCCCACCTCGCCCTATGGCAACAACCACACCAGCAGGGGCCACTGGGAGCGTCTTCAGGAAGTTCAAGTTCAAATCTACAGGAAGAAATGTTTGTTCGAGGTTTGCCACAGGAACCTGAATGAACCTGAAAGCAAAGAGAGAGGGAAGTCATTCTACCCTCATGTGGTGGGCAGCAGAGGCAGTGATTTAAAAAACAAAAAAAAAGGATTTCCAGCAGTCAAGCCGTGCTCTCTACACTTTGGGTGAAGGATGAAGGTCACGAGTTCCATGGAGCCAGAAGAGATGTCGGGGGCCCCCCTACCCCTGAGCAGCTGCTCTGCAGCGGGTGAGCAGGACTAGCAGATGCAACGGCCAAGTACACACTGTAGGGAGGCCTCCCAACCCGGTAAATATACACGTGAATCCTGTACCTCTGTGGCCTTCAGAAGCATCGAGACAACGCTACTGGGGGGACAAGAGGAGAGTCTGCCCAGAGCATGGAGAATTGGACCTGCTGCCGCCACCTGGGCCAAACTGCAGCCCCGCTTGCTGGTGTCTCATCTGGAGCCCTGCTCCCTCTGCTGCCCTTCCTTCCCGTCTTCTCCTCTGCCTCATGGGAAAGGAGATGGCTCTGGAAGAGACACACACAGAATTCCAGTGAGTACAGGCAGAGGCTATCTACTCAGAGCTTGTTGGGGCAGAGTTGGCCCCCATCACCTGGGACTGGCAGACTCTAGGCAGGCAGGGCCGTGGGAGAGCTTTCTAGTGAAAAAGGAAGGCTCCAGTTGTGCTGTCGGAGGCTGTTGACCAGCGGCCACCTTGCCTCCCTGCTCCACTGGGACAGAGGAGACTGGATATGCACCCCACTACGGCTAATCTTTCTGTGGCTCTAGTCCACACTACCAGGAGGGAATTCCAAGAGAAAAATCACTCTCCTGAAGGAACCACCTTCCTTAAATGAAAACACTTGTTTGGATACTTGTTTAAATATTATTGTCAAGCGCATGATAAATTTTTTTTTCCTTAAAGAGGGCGCAGCTCACAGTGGCCCATGTGGGGATCAAACCGTCAACCTTGGTGTTATTAGCACCACACTCTAACCAACTGAGCTAACCGGCCGCCCCACATGATAAAATTCTTATAAAACAATGTGATAGATGGAACAAACATGTATATCCTGACAATATCATTTGATACCCTCCTTGATCCAGCATACCTAGGGTGGAATAAATCCTTGGAATTCCCAGGTATTCAAACAAATTACCTTCTTAATTCCGGTTAGTTTGAGATGATTTTCTGTCTCTTGCACCCAAGAGAATCTGGAATAAATAAATATTTGAATAGAATTTGCACTTAACATTTGTTGATTCTATTTATTTGGACTACAGATATAAACGGACTTATATGAGAGCATTTTTTCATTAAATCAGAAGGGAGAATAAAAATGGAAATGATTATAGATTATTTTTATAACCCGCCATTTGAGAGATTGATAAATTTTATTTTCTTTACAATTATTTTTAGTGTATAAGGTTTAGTTTTTCTAAATGTAAGTGGGACAAAAGCACATATAACAAAAAAGAAGCAGTCCTACCATATTTAGAAAAAGTTTTAACTTCCAGGCAAGGCAGGTTCTATTTACTCCTGAAAAGGAACAAAATTTGACATAGATTTAATGTCAATGTTGAAAGAATAGATAAATAAAGTGACAAGGAGACAATAGCAAAATTCTGGAAGCAAGAATTCAGGTGTATGAGTAGTAACTTTTTAGCAAACATGAGAAAGCCAAAATAAGCCAGCAGTGGCAGAAGTGTAAGCAGACTCATTCCTGCTGCAGGTCCCTCAAAAGCTCTGAACTTGAGCTGTATCAAAAACCCTTTTATGAATGTTCAAATCTGTGTTTTCTCCTGCCCTCCCACACATGTGTGGCCAGTTGGAAATGTTTGGTGTGGGTTCATCTCTCCCTCATTTCTAGAACAGGGTCTGAGACCCCACCCCACATCTCCTATGCTTTGCATCCATACTTCTTTTGGACATTAAAGGTTGATTGATGCCAAAAAAAAGGTTATTTAAGGTGTATTGCCAGGGACTATTCTATGGAGGAACCAGTGGGTTAAAAATTGGAGGAGTCGCTGGAAGTGTGGAGACAGAACGGCTGGAAGAATTCCCCTTTCCCACTGGAAGGAGACTGGAGGTTTATTCTATGGAGATATTAACTCAACAAAGCTCTGGACTTTGGGGCCCCAGTGTCTCGTGTAGGCAGTCAGGCTGTGCTGAAAACATGGGAACAAGTGAGAATCTACACACCAAACAGTGAGACCCTCTCCCCACTTGTCTACTAGGCTCCCCAAATATTGGTGGTTAAATTAGGGGGCAGCTTTCAGGCTGCCTTTACTTCTGTTTGTATGTTATGAATTCTTTACAATGACATGTAATATATATATATATATATATATATATATATATATATATATATATATATATATGCAAATAAAGATTCAGGAGGTAAATTACTTTCAAGTTAGATATCCCAGACATCAAAAAATGTGCCGAATTGCTCCAACAATGAAATGACATCTGGCAGCTAAACTGGAGTGAGCATCTGATTAAGTTGATAAAAATCCGTTATTCACCAAGATTCATCCACCTGCCCTTTGTGTAGATATAACTGAGAAAGCCTTTAAAAAGGAAGAAATTGGGGTTATGGTCACACAACTAATAAAAGTCTGACTAGAATTCAAACGTGTCTGGCTGGCGCCAAAGTCTACGCCCTTCCCCCACACCACAGACCATCAGGGGCTCCGTAATCACTGTCAAGTTGCCACCCGCAAGTCTGGAACTGCGTACTCATTACTACGAATTAGTCTCAATTTTTAGTAAAAATTGTGTTTTAAAAAAATTCACCAAATATTAAATAGATGGCAAGGTAGTTACCCAAAATAATATCCAATGCTTTCCCCGCAATATCTCAAAGGTTTCCGATGGAAATCCAAATCGTGACTGGCTTTCTAGATGGCCGTTTGGTAACGTATCAATGTCCTTAACGACGACGATGGGCGCGCGCGGAGCAGCGGGGTTGCCAAGGAGCCAAGTGCCTGCTGCCCTCAGGCCTCCGGGAAATGTCCTCGTGGGGCGCAGTGACTTCAAGTTCCAGCTCCAGGGACCCAGGCCCTGGTGCTTAGCGTGGCTACTGGAGGCACTGAAGCAGCAAGAGAGACTTCGCACGACAAAAAATTCATTTGCAAGTTTCCCAGAAATGGTAGAAGATCTTAGACGCTGTGGCCAAAGGACAGGCGGCCATGCAGAACGTGAAGGACTTGGAAGAAAAAGTGACGAGTTTCATCCTGTTAGATTAGACTGTAAGCTAAGGCGGAAAGCCACTGCGGGAGCGGATGTGGACACAGATAAAACCTAGAATTCTGACGCTGATATTTGACATTTCACGACTAGTTTCTGACTGTTCGGCTGTAGATAACAGCAGGTCATCTAAAACAACCCCACACTCACAGAGACTGTCTGTCCATGTCCTGCATGCACAAAGAAATGGAGAGATTTCAGAGGCGAAGTCCGCAGCAGGCAAGTAAGTGCTCGTCTTCTAGCCACAGAGCCAGTACAGGAACGTTATCTGAGATAAAGAGAGGAATTACATAACGAAAAAGGGGTCCATTCCCCTAAGAAGACATAACAATCTTTAATGTGGATGAAAGTAACAAAGCACCAAAACATGAGCCAAGACTTGATAGAGCTGCATGGAGAAATAAACCAATCCCCTATTATATTTGGAGATTCCAGTACCCCTCTATCAGAAATAGACAGAGCCGGCCTGCTGGGTGGCTCATGCGGTTAGAGCTCCATGCTCCTAACTCGGAACGCTGCCAGTTTGATTCCCACATGGGCCAGTGGGCTCTCAACCACAAGGTTGCCGGTTAGACTCCCGCAAGGGATGGTGGGCTGCGCCCCCTGCAACTAGAAACGGCAACTGGACCTGGAGCTGAGCTGCGCCCTCCACAACTAAGACTGAAAGGACAACAACTTGAAGCTGAACGGCACCCTCCACAACTAAGATTGAAAGGACAACAACTTGACTTGGAAAAAGTCCTGGAAGTACACACTGTTCCCCAATAAAGTCCTGTTCCCCTTCCCCAATAAAATCTTTAAAAAAAAAAAAAAAGAAATAGAGCCAACAGATAGAAAATCAGTAAGGATATATTTGAACTGAACAGCAACATCAATCAATCGGATCTATTGACCTTTAGAGAATACTTTATCCAACCAGTGCGGAATACACATTTTTTCCTCAAGCTCACATGATAGACCACATTCTGGAGTACAAAATAAAAACTTTAACAAATTTGAAAGACTAGCAATCCTGCAGAGCATGCTCTCAGACCACAGTGGAATTAAACTCAGTGGAAATCAATAACAGAAAGATGGCTGGAAAATCCCCCAAATAGTAGAAGACTCATCAACAAACTTCCAAATAACACATGGATCAAGGAAGAAGTCTCAAGAGAAATTTAAAATTTTTTTTGAACTAAATGAAAATGAAAATACAACTTACCAAAATTTGTGGGATGCAGGAAAAGCAATGCTAGAGGGAAATTTATAGCATTGAATGCATATATTAGTAAAGAAGAAAGATATACAATCTATAAGCTTCCACCTTAGTAAACTAGAAAACAAATTAAATCCAAAGTTAATAGAAGAAAAGAAATAATAAAATTAAAGCACAAATCAATGAAATTTGAAGGCAGGCAATCAATAGAGAAATTACTGAAACCAGAAGATAGTTCTTTGAAATGATCAGTAAAATCAATAAACCTCCAGCCAGGCTAATCAAATAAGAGAGAAGACACAAAATGCTAACATCAGAAATGAAAAAGAGACCATCACTACTGATCGCAGAGACATTAAAGGATAACAGAGGAATATTACGAACAACTCTATGCCCATAAATTTTGCTGATCTTTTTAAAGAACCAAATTTTTTCTATCATTTTTTAATTTCCTAGTCATTTATCTCCTCTCTAATCTTTATTATTTCCTTCTTTCTGTTACCTGTAGGTTTAGTTTGCTCTATTTTCCTAGTTATTTAAGGTGTATAGTTAGGTGATCGATTTGAGATCTTTCTTCTTTGTCAATATATGCATTTACAGCTATACATTTCCCTCTTAACATTTCTTTTGCTATATCCAATAATTTTTGGTATGTTTTTAATTTAGCTCATGATATTTTCTAATTTCTCTTGTGATTTCTTCCTTGACCCATTGGTTGTTTAAGTGTATTTGGTTTAATTTCCACATATTTGTGCGCTTTCTACTTTGCCCTCTGTTATGTATTTCTAGTTTCATTCCACTGTGATCAGAAAAAATAATTTGTATGATATCAATTTTTTTAAATGTATTAAGATTTGGTGTATCCTGGAGAATGTTCCACTTGTACTTGAGAATGATGTTTATTCTTGTATTGTTGGGTGAAGTGTTCTGTATATGTCTCTCAGGAGTAATTGATTTATAGTGTTGTTAAAGTCCTATATTTCCTAATTGATCTGATGTCTGGTTGTTCCTTCCATTATTGAAAGTGGGGGTATTGAAATATGCAACTATTATTGTAGAATTGTCTATTTCTCCCTTTGGGTCTGTCAATTTTTACTTCATATGTTTTGGGGCTATGTTATAAGTTTTGTATATGTTTACAATGTTACATATTCTTGATGAATTGAAACTTTTATCAAAATATAATATCTTCTCTTGCCTCTTGTAAAATTTTTGATCTGTAATCTATTATGTCTGATAATAATTTAACCACCCCAGCTCTCTTTTGGTTAACTATTTGCATGGAATACCTTTTCCATTCTTTTATGTTCAACCTCTTTGTGTCTTTCTATCCAAAATGACTCTTTTGTAGACAACATATGGTTAAAGTATACATATTATACAAAATATGTACAAGACCTACATGACAAAAACTACAAAACTCCAATGAAAGTAATCAAGATCTAAATAAGCAGAGAGATATTCCATATTCATGGATAAGAAGACTCATATTACTAAGATATCAGTTCTTCCCAACTTGATGTATAGATTCAACACAATCCCAATCAAAATCCTAGCAACTTACTTTACAAATATCAACAAACTGATTCTAAAGTTTATATCGAAAAGCAAAAGACCCAGAATAGCCAAAACAATACTGAAGAACAAAACTGGAAGACTGACACAACTGACTTCAAGACTTACCATAGAGATACAGTAATGACAACAGTATGTATTGGTGAAAGAATAGAGAAATAGATCAATACAACAGAAGAAGAGCCCAGAAATAGACCTACACAAATATAGTTAACTGATATTTGATAAAGGAACGAAGGTAATTCAATGGAGAAAGGATAATCTTTTTAACAAATGGTTCTGGAACAACAACATGCAAAAAAAAAAGTGAATCTAGACAATGACCTTGTATCCTTCACAAAAGTGGATTCAACATGGACCATAGACCTAACTGTAAAATATAGAACTATAAAATTTCTAGATAATAGTATAGAAGAAAATTGAGGTGACCTTGGGTTTGGCAATAAGTTTTTAGATACAACACCCAAAGCACATGAATGAAAGAAATGATGTTAGACTTCATTAAAATTAAAAACTTCTGCTCTGTGAAAGACATCATTAAAAGAATGAAATGACAAGCCACAGATTGGGAGAAAATATTTGCAAAACACATATCTGGTAAAGGTCTTGTATCCAAAACCTTAAAACTCAATAATAAGAAAAACCCATTAATAAGTGGACAAAACATTTGAACAGACACCTACTAAAGATGGCAAATAGCAGATGAAAAGATGCTCAACATCAAATGTCATTAGGGAATTGCAAATTAAAACAGTGACATACCACTATACATCTATGAGGATGGCTAAAATCCAAAACACTGACAGCAGCAAATGCTGGCCTGGATATGGAGCCACAGGAACTGTCACATATTGCTGGGGGGAATACAAAATAGTAGACCCATTTTGGAAGATAGTTTGGTATAACAGTGTCTTGCAAAGCTAAACATAGTTTTACCAACCAATCCAGCAATCATACTACTTGGTATTTACCTAAACAAGTTGAAAACTTATGTTCACACAAAAACATGCACACGGATGTTTATAACAGTTTTATTCATAATTCCCCAAATTTAGAAGCAACCAAGATGTCCTTCAATAGGTAAGTGGATAAACAAACTGTTACCTCCATATAATGGAATATTATTCAGTGATAAAAAGAAATGAGCTATCAAGACAAAAAGGAAAAAAAAGACTCAGAAGAAACTTAAATGCATATTGTTCAGTGAAAGAAACTATTCTGAAGAGGCTACATACTATATTATTCCAAATATATGACGTTCTGGAAAAGACAGAACTATAAAGACAGTAAGATGATCAGCAGATCGCAGAGGTTCCTGGGGGAGGGGTAGATGAATAGGTGGAACACAGGCGTTTTTTTAGGGCAGTGAAACTATTCTCTCTGATGCTGTAATGATGGATACATGATGTGTGTTTGTCAAAATTCTTTGTACGTTGAATGTACAACACAAAGAGTGAACCCTGAAGTAAACTATAGACTTTAGTTAATAATAATGTATCAATATTGATTCATCAATTGTAATAAATGTACCACACTAATGTCAGAAGTTAATAATAAAGGAAATTATGATGGGGGGTAGAATGGGGGAGACTGGGGTATTTTGGAATTTGCACTTTCTGCCCAATTTTCCTATAAACATAAAACTGCTCCCCCCCCCAAATAAAATCTATTAATTTAAAAAAGTAGGTTTATTTTTAACATAAAATGGGAAAGCACTAGAAAGACGTTAGTCAGGAAACCAACATGGTCAGATGTAGGTTTTGGATCACGGTGTCTGGAGGCAGGAGGGAACAGGATGAGGGATAGAGTGAAGAGGAAGGGGGAAATGTACAAAGCCTGGCCTCAAAGAGTAATGTGTGGTCCTTATAGAAGATAGAGACAGTCTCAACTAGAGTAATGAAGAAGGGAAAGAGGAGATGGGCTTGAAAAATACTTAGGAGGTCGAATAGGGAAGATGTGGTGGTTGGTTGTGTATAAATGATAAGAGAGGGGAAGGAAAGGATGACGTCCATTTTTCTAATTTGAGTGACCGGGTGGGTAATGTTCGGCATAATTAGGCATGAAGCCCCCCTGTTGACTCTCAGATAGCACCCGTGTCCATTCTTCATCACCACTGATTGAAATATGTAATTATTTGTGTGCTTCCTTGTTTAATGGCCGACGGCCCCTCCAGACTAAAAATGCAGCAGGAAGAATGAGGTCTGGTTTTATGCATCCTTGTACCACCAGCACCAGCACAATGAGTGGCACAGAGTCCGCAATGAATAAAAGTTGTCCAAAAAGTATATGGAATGAGAAAGGAATATACAGGAAGCAAGGATACTTTAGTGAGTTTCTTTTTGGACATGGTAATTTTGAAATGACTCTGCAAATCCCCAGGTGAAGATAACCAGGAGGCAGCTGGAAATGAGTCTGAAACCCAGGGAGAGGTTAGGTTTGGAGATAAAGATTTGAGAGTTACCAGCATGTGATAAAATCATGACAGTGAGTTTGACACCTAAAGGGACTTAAACTTCCTCCTACTTTCTAGTCAATTACCTTTGCCTGCTACAAGTCCACTGTCACTGTCCCCTGGGCTGCTCACAGAACTGGCATATGACATGACTCTAGGCGACACATTTCTATGCTGTGCTCAAGAGAGGGCCCCCCGATGCCTTTATGACCTTGTGAAGGAGGCTTCATATGCCAATGATATCTTCCCCCCATTTTGCCAACTCAGTTCTCCTGAGTCCTTTAAACAGCCCCGGAATTCTGTGAAATCCTTTTCCCTGAAATCTTTGCGAGCCTACAGAATAGCAATTATCCTGAATATCCTAGCTATTACATTGCAGATCGCCACTCTGCTTAATCAAAACATAGAAATCTTACCCTTTCCCAGTTCTTTTTCCAATGAGATCCCTTTGTGTGTCCTCTACCCTTAAGATCAAGTCAGGCCTGTGTTGATATAAACACTGCTGTCTATTGCTACTGGGTTTACTGCTTATATTCAGGGTCTGTGTGTCTGGCCCTAGCAGGGTGTGTGCTTTGACCTGGTGTGTACCCAGGTGGAATCACGGGCTGTGTCAGGTAGGGGGACAGGACATCCTGGCTTTTTCTAGCACCGTTCTGTTGAAAGTACTCACCCTATAACCAGGTGATACGTCAAACTATGCATTTTGGCTCAGATAATGTTCATCGAGGAAGGATCCAGGCTCCTCCTGCCTGTCCTCTCTGCCATCCTTGGTTATACTGGTTTGTCCAGTATAACTTTGTCATCTCATGGACAGGGATGGTTCTTCTACTTCCAAGTCTTGTGTCCCCAGAAAGATGGGGACAGGAGGAGGGGGAAACAAGGGAGAAAACACATTTCTTGTACTAAGTCTTTGTCATTTTATTCTGGAAGAGAAGCCTTCTCCAGTGGTTTGTTCCCTGCACCTCACTGACCATTGGCATGTACAAGAGAACAGAGATCAAGCTTGTAGCCTTTACAGCTTCTATGACAGAGCTGGGCGAGAGATAGGAGAAATGAAAGTGGAGAGCTGCTAATGAAGTATTTCAGATTTAGGAATCAATGTAAGTTGCATTATTACATCTATATATTTTCTAAAACCTGTGAGCATATCTTACACTATTTCACTTGTGATGATGTTGATTTCTATTTGCATAATTCTTATTATGATCTTATTTCAAAAATTTCCATTGTAATATATGAACAATATTACCGTCCTGTTTTATTTTTCAGTCTTTTGTCAGTTTATATGGTCTATTTTATCAAAGTGAGCTAGGTAAAGGATTAAAAATATTTCTAGAGGCTGAATCAGATATATTTCTATCCACATGTTATTTTTTTAAGTTAGTTCCTAGAATTTTCCCCAGTGGTGGGAAGAATATTTTTGGTTGGCAAGCAACAGTACCAAGGATAATTTTACCTGTCTTCCCACGTGTTTGCTCTGCTTGGTACATTATATAAATTGGAGTTGCTGCAGCTGTAAAATCAGAGAATGGGTTTTGTGTGGTGCTTTTTTATGGAGAAGTGCTTTGTCTCCATCTGGTGGACAACTTTATCTTTGCAATGTCACCCATAGTTCTCAGGCCTGGATGTCCTTTAGGATCACCAGTGGTTCTTGTAAACAAGCCCGGTACCCAGGTCCCTTCCCAGACTAATTCAATCAAGTCTGGAACAGGACCAGGCATCAGCACTTCTTTTTTTTTTAAAGATCTGTAGCTAATTTTAAGGTGCAATTAAGGTTAAGAACCACTGAGTTAGAAGAAGCTTTAAATTCATAATGAATACTGGACAATCATTCCTCCTGTAAGATTGCCATAAAGGAAAAAGAGCTATCTACATAGGTAAAGTCTATACTCTTCCAGAGGCCCTTTTACAGCTTTCGGAGCAGAGATCATCAAGGAGTTGCTAAGAATATAAGAAATTTAAATCTAAATTACTTCCTGTGTGACTCTCCCTATGATGACATAGAATGTGCTGAGAAAAGACACACGCATACACACACACACACACACAATCAATCAATCAATCAATCAGACTGGTCCCTGGGCAAAACTGTCAAGTAGTTTCAATCTGATTTTGATATCTTATGTATTTACTGAAAACTTGCTTACTCATTTTCTCATTTAATTCTCTCAAGCACTGGATGAAATGAGTATTCCTTCTTCCCACAAGTGCTAATACTCACCTACAGAACACGGAGACCTAGAATCTCTCAGGTGCCCACTCACACCCTGCATTTCCCTTCATCGTTTTGCTCATTCAATCTTACACTGCCAGAATCAGCTTCCTTCTCTGCTTGCCATCTTTTTAAAAAGTTTCTCTAACTAATTCCCACTGACGATGGCTCCGCATTCATTATAATACATGCATTACTGGTATCAAATGTAGTTATTAAAAAGGGGACCAAGTTCTGCTACTGGCAATGGTTGACCAGATGGTTCTGAACCCTCTCACCGAAAATGAGTTTAATCTGGAATATATACAATTCCTACAACTCACTAAGAAAAAGAGTGAGAACACAATTTTTGAAAAGGGCAAGAAAAGGAAAGGGAATATTGAAGTAGTCAATACGCATATGAAAAGGTTCTGAATCTCATTAGTATACAAACAAATATAAATTAAAAGTACACCCATCAGAATGGCCAAAAATTGAAAAGACTAAGAATATCAAGTGATAGTGAGCAACGGCAACTCTGACACTGAGCTTGAGTAAATTGGTAAAACCACTTTGGAAAATTGTTTGGTGGTTTCTCCTAAACTTAAACATACATACATATCTTCTAACATAGCAATTTCACTCTTAGGTACACATAAAGAAATGCATGTAAGTGTGTACCCAAAGACATGTTTAAGAATGTTTATAGCAGCATTATTTATAAATAACCCAAAACTGGAAACCTAAATGTTTTTCGATAGTAGAATGGATAAATTGTGATCTATTTATACAATGGAAATGCAGAAAAAACGATAGCTACACACACACAATAAATGGGTAAATCTGACAAATGCAATTTTGTACAAATAAAGTCAGACACAAACAAAGCATTTTAAAATGTCATTTATATAAAATTTAAAGCAGGCAAAACTAATCTATGCTGTTAGAAGACAAGATAGTGGTTGCCTTTAAGTAATAGGAGGAGGTAGTAACTGCAAAGGGGGAAGATAATGATATATTTCTTGCCCTAAGTTGCCATTACATAGATGCGTTCACTTTGTGATAATTAATTGAGCTGTAAACCATTGTGTGCACTTGAATTTTAAAAAGTTAAAAATGAAAATGAGACATTCATAAATAGTTTTGTAAAAGTGAAGCCTTCCTTGTGTTTGTCATCTGAAGTAGGGGAGTTTTAACTGATGGGACGTAACCGGCAGTGTTCCTCAAACTTTACTGTATAACTCATCTGGGGAGCTTGCTGAAAAACAGAGTTGATCCAGTATTCTGATGTAGGGCCTAAGATTCTTGCATTTCTAGCAAGACGCCCATATTTTGAATAGCAAGGACCTAGGGCTTTCCAAACCGTGTTCCACAAATAGTAATGTTTTGAACTATTAATAGATGTTAGGAAGGTTGCTAAAATCTAATCAAAATTTACTTTTAAAATATAATACTAAGTACTTTTAGGCCATTCCTCTTATTTGGTGGTAAATTGTCTTTAAAAATAAGTGTGCCATACTTGAGAATAATAAACTCAATAAACATAAAGCTCAATAAACATAGCTATGTGCCAGGCATGGTAACACTACCTTACTGAATCTAGAAGAATATGCCAGAAAGTGGCAGGAAACACCGCCTGATTCTGAACACACACGTTTGGCATCTTGCTGAATAAGTAGCACCTAGCAACTGTGTTGGATTGTCTATTGCAGAAGCCAGCAAATTTTTTCTGTAAAAAGCCAGGTAGTAAACATTAGGCTTTTATACCATAGGATCTCTGTCACAACTACTCAGCTTCGCCCTTATAACATGAAAGCAACTATAAACAATACGTAAATGAATGGACATGACTATGGTCAAGAAAACTTTATTGATGAAACTGCTGGCAGGCCACAGTTTGTGACTCTGGTCTATTAAATCTTTAGTCAATGATATGTTATGTGCCCTGTCTTGAAATTTCCACATAGTTTATCTTAGAAAATATTTTAAAATCTCTAATAAAAACCATTTTCTATTAAGATGTCACAAATGAGCTTTAACTTTTTGAAAACAAATATTCCACGTGTATATTACATCTCAAGAAGAACTTTTTGGTGTCATGAATGGTCACTCATGGTCAGATAAGTTAAACAATGGCCATCTAAGAACAAAAGAGTCCCCAAATTAAAAGATACATGGAGTGATAACACAGGGACTAAGTCTCAGTATAAAATTCCATTCTTGAACCGCACACTTGCTAGGCCACTGGCTTAACAGCACAATGGTTTCCCAGGACTAGCAACCATCAATCATTAGATTTCTAAGTTGGTGTACAAACAGCACAGAAATAACATACCTGAATTTAGATTCCATATAGAACTTAATCAGGCTGAATCCATACCATGAAGCTGTCAGAGATAAATAAAGCCGGACATTAATAATTAAAGCGACAAAAAAAACAGATTTTTTCTTTTCTTTCAGTAACTACTGACAGTAAGGCAAGGAACTGAGTTCCATTTCCATTTGTGAGGCTGTGACTGGGCATTTCAAAGGGAGGGAGAATGAGTGCCTGGGACTCAAGTGAAAACTTCAAAGGGTTGGTCAGCCCAACTGTGTCTGCTAGCGGGCAACTATCCAAGTTGAGATTTGATCTTCCCACAGAGACTGAGAGACTGAGGCCCTCTCCTTCCGGATGATTACATTTCCAAGGAGTGGTTTTGAGGTCCTTGAGAAAGACACTCCTGGGTTGTAGGAGATACGTAACATCTCAAAGAGACAGAGAAAGGATTCACAGTTTGTAAACCCTTTTTAGTACACGTTCTAAGCAGGGGCCTGTAGTCAGGTACCAGACCTGCAAGAACCAACCATAAATTCTTTGACAGCCTTGAGATTTCCAGACAAGAATTCCAAAGGGGGCTGGGTTGTCCCAGGGTCTCCACCTTAGGCTGCTGTCAATAGAAGCTATGGTACAGCTTGGGCAAATCTCTTACGGTCGGGGTTTGAACAGTGTTCGTACTGAGAGTTTTTGCCATTCTTAAGGCCCATTTGTTATTGTATGTTGTTTTATGTTCTTGGTACACTGGAAGGTATAACCAGAAAGGAAAAATGGTGTTTTAGAATCAAAAGACCAAACTGACCAAACTTTAAGTTAACAATTATAATTAGACTAAGCTCAGCTAGCTCGAGCCTCAGAAAGCCAAAATAAAGACTGACATTTGTGGAAGTTCAGCTGACTTGGCCATGACACAAGTCTAAGCAAAGCCTAAGTTGCTTAATGAGTTCCTCCTTTTGGGAAACTAGGCACTTTATTGTGGATGAAACTCTGAGACAGAGTTCAGACATTGGTTCAAAGGTGCGAGTGACCTCTAATAAAGGAAAGGCTTTGAAGACTCTAATTAGCCAGCAAAACTCCAGTCTAGTGCCCACATTGGTCACTCTTTGGGATTCGGCCAAAGCAGATATATTGACAGCCTCTACGCTTTACAAAATACATAGAAAGGAAGGAAAATACCCATTTTGATCAAATTGCAATCATAGCAATTACAGCTGCAGTGGTGGGTGTAAGCAGAGTTCAAATAGCTGACAAGCTTTTGTCTTGCTCCAAAGTGGTGATGGGAGGAAGATCAGCTTAGGGAAGCCAGCGGCTGGCAGGTGAAGCACAATTTGATAGGTGAGGGTAACCAGAACATTACGTTCATGGGTTCCCTGTTCTGGTGGAATTTAATCTGGAGATTAAAGGAGACTCAGGTCAGTAGGAACATTCAGTGTGTCGCACTGTGACTTCACAAAACTGGTACAGTTGGAGCAAGTGCCGAACAAACCTCCTGAAAGCCGTGGACCAAGCATAATAGGCTCAGCATGCCTTCCAATAATATTCTGAATTTCCTTGAAGTCGTTCTTTTGATTTTAACATTCTTAATTTCTCTTGAATGCTACTGAAGATCATTATAATCAAAAGGGAATGCAGTAGCGTAATGCTTCCCATTTTTAGATTTACTGTATTTGGCTTTTTTCTCTTGTGATTTTAAATAGTATTTGTTATCAACAAGTTTTCATAAGTACTTGCTAAATGACTTCTGTCACAAGCACGGTTAGCCCTCTGTAATGAAATAAAATCTTAAACTTGTAAAACAGGTAGATTAGAAAGTGATTATTTTAAGTATTAAAACATATTTATACCCTTTACAAAAGCCTTCATAATGAGGTTCCTTTGGCTAATTATCTCCCTTAGGGCATTTAGAATTAATGCAATTTACACTTGCCTTATAAACCATTTTGAGTACTATTTACAGAATTTCAAACTGTCCCCAAAATCTGCTATCAACCACTTTATCAAGTGGAACTATTAACATTTGTATTCTAAAGTGAACTCCATTAACTCTGTATTTCTAAATCACCATACCTTACAATCGTCAAAAGCTACCTCCAAAATATTGCCCAAAATATGATCTTTTACTACTACAATAAAGGACATCTACTCTATAGAAGGAAATTTTTAAAATATACATGCTAGAAGATATAAGCATTTATTTGGTATTGTATTTCTAATTTTAGCTATTCTAGTCTGCATGGAATGATACCTCATCACATTTTGGTAGTATTAAAAATATGTTTTCCAGCTTTTTTTTTTTTTAACAGGACTTTATTGGGGAACAGTGTGTACTTCCAGGACTTGTTTCCAAGTCAAGTTGTTGTCCTTTCAATCTTAGTTGTGGAGGGTGCCGTTCAGCTTCAAGTTGTTGTCCTTTCAGTCTTAGTTGTGGAGGATGCAGCTCAGCTCCAGGTCCAGTTGCTGTTTCCAGTTCAGGGGGCACAGCCCACCATCCCTTGCGGGAGTTAAACCGGCAACCTTGTGGTTGAGAGGATGCACTCCAACCAACTGAGCCATCCGGGAGCTCAGCGGCAGCTCAGCTCAAGGTGTCCTGTTCAATCTTAGTTGCAGGGGACGCTGCCCACCATCCCTTGCGCGACTCCAGGAATTGAACTGGCAACCTTCTGGTTGAGAGCCCACTGGCCCATGTGGGAATCAAACCTGCAGCCTTCGGAATTAGGAGCATGGAGCTCTAACCGCCTGAGCCACAGGGCTGGCCCCAGCTTTTTATTAATATAAAATATTTTTTATTTTATTTTTTAATATTTCCTCATGTCCTTTGAGCCTATCTCCTAGGCAATCACTGATCTTCTCACTGTAGTTCTGCCTCTCCTGTTGATGTTAATTTGCATTTCCCTGATGACTAATGATTTGAGTATCTTTTCATGGATCAGTGTTTATATCTCCTTTAGTGAAGCATCTATTCAACTTTTACCAGATTTTTGTCTTATGATTTTAAATTTCCCGTATATTCCTTTATATGTCCTTGGTCTGATTTATGTATTGCACATATTTGCTGCCAGGCAGCAGTTTGCCTTTTTATTTCTCTAATGGTATCCTTGGAAGAGAAGACATCTTTAAACTTAAAAAACTTCAATTTGTCCATTTTTTTCTTCGATGGTTAGTGACTTTTGCAGCCTAAGAAATTTTTGCCTTAGAAAAGATTTTCTCCTCTTTCCCAATAGAAGTTTTATGCTGCTTAAATTTGTAGTCCTTGTTGCATTAATTTTGTATATACTATGAGGTAAGGGTTAAGGCTCAATTTTTTTCCCTGTGAAGATACCCAGGTGTTCTTCAACCACTGTTGAAAAAGCTATTTCTTCCCCATCAAAGAATCATGACACTTTTGTCAAAAAATCAATTGAAATCAACTTGGGGGTCTATTTCTGGACTATCCTCTTCCATTGATCTATATGTCTATCTTTAGGTCAACATCGCACTATCTTGATTACTATAGTTTTATTTTTTTATAAGACCTGTTTTCAGGAAGGATAACTTTGTTCTTCTTTTTCAGAATTAGCTACTCAAGATTGCATGTCCATGTATATTTAAAAATCAGCCTGTAAATGTCAGCCCCTAAAAGCTGCTGGAATTCTGCTAGGCATTGCTTAGAATTTATAGATCAATGGGGGAGAATGGATATCTTAAAAATACTGTCTTCCACTCCATGAATACAATGCATATATCCTTTTATTTAGGTCTTTAAAAATGTCTTTCAGTAATGTTTTTAAGTTTTCCAAATAAAAAAAATTTTACCCCTAAGTACTTTTTGGTATTATTGAAAATTTGAATTTTGCTGACAGTAAAATTTGAATTTCCTGCAACCTTGTTAATTCAGTTAACAGTAGCATTTTCGTTGTCCTTAGAAGTTGTTTTGTATGTGCTCATGTCATCTGTGACTAGACAGTTTTACTTCATCCTTTCCAACCTCTGCTGCACTGACTAGGACCTCAGATACAAGTTTGAACACAAGAGGTGAAAGCATACATCTTCATCTTGGTGCAGATTTTATCATTCAATATGCTGTTACCGGTAGGTATTTTGTAAATTCCCTTTATTAGGTTGAGGAAGTTCCCTTTTATTCCTCATTTGCTGAAAGATTTTATTACGAACTTTGTAAAAAAATTTTACTGTTATCTATTAAAACGTCTTTTTCTCATTAATTCTGCTACTATGGTAAATACTATTAATTGAGTTTCAAATATTATACCAACCTTACATTCCTGGGAAAACCACTCTGTCACCATGTAAGATTGGCATAATTGAAAATGCACTGTATAAAAAAATTCCTTTTTATACATTGCTGGATTCAAATTGCTAATATTTTGTTAAAGACTTTTGGGACTTTTTAAAGGGTAATTTGAGTTTTCTTTACTTTAAATAACTTTGATTTTGTTATCAAGGTTAACATTGGCCTCATAAACACTGTCCTCATAAATAGGGTTCCCTCTTCTGTTGTAAAATTTTATGTAAAATTAGTATAATTTCATCTTTAAACATTTGATAAAATTTACCAGTGAAGCCAGGTGTGCTTGAAATTCTTTGTGGTAAGGGGAGTAATTCAATTTCTTAAATAGATAAGGGAATACTCAAACTTTCTATTTCTTTTCATATCTGCTTTGATAATTTGTCTTTCAAGAAATTTATCTATCTCATCTAAGGTGTCAGATTTACAGGCATATAGTGTCTAACCAAAGACAAAGGAGACAAAGGCCAGACCTTCCTTAGGTGAGGCCAAATTCCTTACTCCACACTCACCTTGTCATCAGGAGATACTTGATGTTATTTAGGGGTAAAGAGCCATGAAATCTGCAACCTACTTAAAAGAGAGGGGGCAGTAATGTGCAGCAAACATAAAACTGGTGAATACAGGGTGGACGGTACATGGGAATTCAATGTACTATTTTTACAATTTCTCTGTAAATTTAAATTTTTTTCAAAATAAAAGTTAAAGGATATATTCATATTCTATAACCCAGCAATTTAAATAATCAGAAAAATCACACACGTACTCTGCACAAGTTTTATCACAGAACAAGATTTGAAAACGCCTTAAACATCCCACAAAGAGGACTCGATAAACAAACTACAGTATGACACCAAACACCCCAAAACAACAAGATCACATTTTTTTCAAGAGTATCCATGTGGAAAATTCTCAATACATGTAGACTACTGAAGGAAAAAGTTGCAGAGCTGAATATATGACCCTATTCTATATGTATAGGAAAAAGACCGCACAGAAATGTAATGCAAATGTGGTTGTCTCTGAGTGGTGGGGTCACAGGTGAACTTGAGACCTTCCCATTCCTTTTCTGAATTTCTTGAAGGGTTCCAGATACTCTTACCACTCCAGGGGCAACAGGAAGGAGAGCTTACACTGATTTAGGGGTTTAGCAGGCCAGGTGGCGTGGGTCTGGATTAACCCCAATGGGGCGGGGGAATCTTGCTGGCAGTGGTGCTAACTGGCCACAGGGTAGCCCAGCAGAGCGGAAACAGTGGACTGGAGGAGGCGCATAGGCTCAGATCCGGTCTCACTCCCTCCAACATAGACAACGGTTGGGCGATTAAGATGTTGCATGTGAAAAAATAGCTTCGTACAAACGTAAAAGCACCTGCTTTTCTACTTTGTTCCACAAGTGCATTAATGGACATGGTAGCTATTACTATAGCAAATCCACATGGAACAGTGAGATGCAGTGTTTAAAGCTCTGAGTGGAGTTATGAATTTGTCCTTCCTACATGATCCTGGGCAAACGGTTTAGCCTTTCTGAGCCTACGTTCAGCTCTGAAAACCTGAGATGATGATAATTTTTATCACAGTCCTCCTACGTCCGAAGGTTATTGTGGAAAATCTATTGTGGAAGATGTCTGTGAGGGTGGTCTGTAATCTACAAAGTGCTTTATATTTATAATGTTAAGGTTAATTTAGGGCATTAGCTGTCCCAAATGCTGAATTATCTTTGAAGAGGTGGACTTGGATGAGAAGAGCAGCAACGCAATACGACCAATAAGCTTTGCCACAAGAAACCCTGGGGTGTTCAATGTTCAAGTGAACACGGACAACAACTGAATTTCGTTCGATGGGCAGCGCCGGATACCTGGGATGCAGGAGCCAGCTGGGCGGAGGCCTGGCCAGGGAAGGATTGGGATTAGGAGGGCAGGAACCACCCTTACAAAAGGGAGCTAAGTAGGTGAGAATCCTTGGTTTTCACCACAAACATTCCAAGAAGCTGTACTGAATAGTGGAAAGGACCAGATGATTCCCCATGTCAGAGAGGGACACTGCCCCAAGACATAAAACTTGGGGTTACTCTGGGCCTCTGGATGGGGCTGCTCCATCATCCCTGAGCATAATGCTGACTGTGGTGGATGGGCATCACTGTCCTAGGCTGGGAACTGAGGAGCGAGCACATTTCCTCCGAGATGCCTGTCTGAACTAGCCAGGCAGCACACAAGCAGAAAAATTGTCTTGACAGTGTCAGAGGCCAGAGATATCTGCCTAACCTGCTGCTGGAGATGCTGCAATAAGATGCAAACACGAGCTGTAGCGGAAAGAAATTCTTGTTTTTCTACCTTTTTTATTTTCCTCCCTGTAAGGCCAGGGACAAATCTTTCTGGGTTTGGGGTCATTGACAACACCCATAGCAAGGAGGTCAGCCTCTTACCCTGAGATTCCTGTTTCATAAAAGTGATCTCTTTTTTTTCTCATTAAACTTTGTTTTAATGAGTCTCAAAATTCTGTGGCAGATTTTTGGTCAAGTTGTTTCCACTAAAAAGTACTGATTTTAAAAACTAATAACTTAAAAACTGCCAGACACACAGAAAACAAATGGTCCACAAAACATTCTCTTTTTCTGAAGGATTTATGATGCATTGTAATCATTAGCCTGTCTTTTACTATTAAACTTAAATGGCCAATTGAGACAAACAGTTCTGAGACCGTTCTTCCACCACTGATTAAAACTGGGGTGGTGGGTATTGGGGATAATATTCATTTAGGCTTCTGAGCTTTCTGGGAAGACTTGGTGACCTTGCCAGCTCCAGTTGCCTTCTTGTCTACTGCTTTGATGTCACCACAGCAACCGTCTGTCTCATATCATGAACAGCAAAACGGCCCAGAGGAGGATAGTCCGAGAAGCTCTCAACATATGTGGGCTCGCTAGGAACCATATCAGCAGTGGCAGCATCACCAGATTTTGGAAACTTCTGGCCACCTTCCAGCTTTTTCCCAGAACGATAATCGATCTTCTCTTTTAGTTCAGCAAATTTGCATGCAATGTGAGCTGTGTGACAATCCAGCAGAGGTACATATCCAGCACTGATTTGGCCTGGATGGTTTGTTCAGGATAATCACATGAGCTGTGAAGCCGGCTGCTTCCATTGGTGGGTCATTTTTGCTATCACCAAACACTTTGCCATGACAGACATCTTTGAAAAACACACTCTTGACATTGAACACACTGTCCCCAGGAACAGCTTCACTCAAAGCTTCATGGCCCATTTCAACAGGCTGTACTGCAGTTGTAACACTGATTGGAGCAAAGGTAACCAACCACCTTGCTGGGTCTGAGAACACCAGTGTCCACTCAGCCCACAGGGACAGCACCAACACCAACTGTGTAGACATCCTGTAGGGGAACATACAAAGGCCTATCAGTTGGATGAGTTGGTGGCAGGATGCAATCCAGAGCTTCAAGCAGCATGGTTCCACCCATTGCCATCTTTACGGGTGACTTTCCATCCCATGAACCAAAGCATGTTAGCACTTGGCTCCAGCATGTTGTCACCATTTCAATCAGAAATTGGCACAAATGTTACTGTGTCAGGGCTGTAGCCAATTTTTAATGTAGGTGCTGACTTCCTTAATGATTTCCTCGTATCTCTTCTGGATGTAGGGTGTCCCAGTGGAATCCATTTTAACACCAACAATAAGTTGTTTCACACCCAGTGTGTCAGCCAGAAGGCCATGATCACAGGTCTGCCCACTCTTGGAGACACCTGCTTCAAATTCACCAACACCAGCAGCAACAATCAGGATAGCACAGTCAGCCTGAGATGTGCCTGTAATCGTGGTTTTGATAAAAGTCTCTGTGTCCTGGGGCTCCGCAATGGTCACATAACACTTGCTGGTCTCGAATTTCCACACGGAGATATCAGTGGTGATCCCACATTCACATTCAGCTTTCAGTTTATCCAAGAAACAGGCATACTTGAAGGAGCCATTTCCTATCTCAGCGACCTCCTTCTCAAGTTTACAACCGTTCTTTTGTCAATCCACCACATTTGTTGATCAGATGGCTAGTAGTGGTAGACTCGCCCGAATCTACATGTCGAATGATGACAAATTGATATGAGTCTTTTCCATTTTGGTTTAGCAGTTTTCATGACATCTGCATTCTGGTGACAAACCCATTGAGAAAAAGCATGATCTATTCTTAAGAGTGTGGAATCAATCCATTTATTTGACTAAATCATTGCTACCCAGATATACTTTAAAAAAAAAAATTCACTGCTTTCTGCGTTAGGAACAATGAAAACAAGAAATATTGTCAAATCAGGATGTCGAGAGATCGGTTGAGGATTGGCCGGTGAAATTGTAAAAATAATACGCAAACTCCAGAGGTTAAATTCAGGCGATTTATTGTAAACAGGATTATCCTAGCACTCCACCAAACTGGCTGTGTCATACACATGCTCTCTCTTCCAAATCAACTAGTCAAAAAGACTTTATTAAAAAGTCACAGGTAACTAATAACTTAGTGTGTTTCACTAATCTCCTTCACTAAATAAGCATTGAGTAAATAGTGTCGGGTAGTCTGTTATTGCTCATGGACTGCAGCTTGGATCCATTTAAATGAACCCATTAGTATGCCTGAGTGATCCAACAGTAGCTCTAGATCCAGTTTAGAAACCAGCCAATGCTGGAGCACACTGAACCACGATCACAGGTTCCTGGAAGACCACATGCGATTCCTTTCAGATTTCTTCGCGTGACTTACTCATAAAAATGACACAGTTAAATTCCATCCGTTTTTTTTTTTAAAAAAGAGCTAAAAGTTACTCGATAGCATATAACTTTCCACAGAAAAGGTAGGTGGATCATCTACTCTTACAGTGGTGGAGTTAAACGCTCAGGACTAATTTTAGATCCTTCTCATATATATTTGCAGTTTGATGAAAAGCTGCATAGTCTACAAATGCATAAAACGTGATGATTGATGCACCTTTGGATGGACAAAGACAGGCTTCATACAAGGAAGCTCTTGAAGGTAGGGATAAAGATAGTTACAGCACCACATTTAGGTGACAGAAATGGAGCCCTGCTTTTGAAAGCAGCCTCCACAGCTGTGATTATATCATTCTGCTCCAAATTTAGATTATCTGGAAAATGGTAAATGTGAAAACTTAAGATGTGAAAAGATACGATTCTACAGAAAGAAGTCCTGGCAAAGCAACTCATATGGAGGTAAAATGTCACTTGAAAATGCCATTCTTTACTTTGCCTGAATTAGTGGACATTAGGGCCCCTTACTGTGCCTGTATGTGAAAGTATATTCATAATTTCTCTTGAAGTTTTAGAAACAGTAAATATTTCAAAACAGCTGTTCAATGTGTAGTAACAATTTCATCTAAAATAGTATCTCATGAAAAGAAAAAAAAATTTTTAAGTCCACTCCAGTCATCATTTGCGTGTTTGTATGTTTATATTTATACATTTGAAAAATAACACTTAAGGCAATATTAGACTGGTAGCAAAAATGGATTTCAGAGTCTTATGGAGATCATGCTACTTAAGAATCCAAGGCTTTATTTTTTTAAACCTCCAAAAAGGTAGCTTTGTATTTGTTGCCTTTTAAATTCATAATGGGGCAAATATTTTGGTTCATCTACTCACTGTAATTTCACAATAGTAAAAAATTACAGGTGTCTACAATAGCTAATGTTGGAAAAGCATGTCACACACTCAATGGGATCTGAAGTTCACCGTATTTGTACTTGTTAAATAAATACAGTAACATATTAATGGGAAAAGGTAAAACTGATAGAACACTGCAAACCAATTATGAACAAGAATGTTGATATAATTCAATCAGAAAGAAACTAATCACGGTAATCCTGAGAAATTCAGTTTGGGATCAAGTTGATGTTAGGTAACTGTATTTCTAGCACTATAAGTAAGTAGGGTGTTCTAGAGTTTTCCAGCACTTGACTAACTTGAATAAAAAACATGTTCAAATTTTATAAAAAGATTAAAACCATGCCTTATAATCAGCAATTTCACTAATAAAAGAAAATCACATTGCTTGTACACTGTTTTGTTCATTATCTGCCAAATGTAATGTCTCCACTGATTTACATGAAACTATTCAGTGGAAAGCAAATTTGAGGGTCAATTTTTTAAAAAGATATTATTACCTCTCTAAATGTTTTGCAGCCTTTTTTGGTCAACCTATGAGGCTCTTAGAAAAAAGATACCACATTTTCTTCTGACAAATGACTATTTTACAGGACAGGGAGGGAAGAGTCTATAGGAATATCACCCATCATTTTAAGTATTGCTATATAAGGGAAATTTCTCTTAGTAAGGAAAAAAAGCTTTTTAAATATTTAAGAGGCATGTATTTTAAAAATACATCTATAAGATTTTGTAATTTAATTACTTTGGATTTTTAATATTTCTACATAATGACATTTGACAACTTCTCTTTTTCTGTTTATCTCTCTAATAGTGAACCAGAAACTACTAAAGTGGCCAAGATTGTTTTCCCAGCCCCTGGAAGACTCAGGAATGCATCCACTTGCATTTGCCACCCATGGGAATCTTCAGAGTTTTGCAGCCATGAAGTTAATATGTGGCTTCACAAGGGGAAACAGTGGCAAACCACGCTTGAACTCGGTCATGTTCTGAATCACTTCAGGCTGCAAAGAAAAAAAGGTTTCTCTTAGTGTGTTTAGCCTAAAAAGCAGACTGAATAGGACATTGACATTTTTCTTTTTTTCATGCATACTAGTTTCTACCCCATATATTATGATCTGCTGACCTTTCTTTTTGGATCAGTAGGGCCAGAGGGTCTATGCAAACCTATGGTGAAGGTCCCCAGAGGGACTCTGGACCAGAAGAAGGAAGACACGGCTTTCCTCTGGGTATTCAGGGCTGGCATACTAAGGGCTCAGCACCAAGGCTTCAGCAGAGTGACAGAGGCTGGTGTCCCCACCCAGCAAGGACCTGGTTACATTGCCAGTTTCCTCCTGCTGCATGTAAATGCCAACCTTTCCAGATGACTAACATATGCAGTCCCTGTAGAAGGGGCTGGGAACAAATGTGGCTGGAGACAGCTTGCTGCAGAGTAAATTGAGCTGGAGGCAAAGGCAGACAAGGGCAGAGGCTGAGTTTCTGTGCAGCTGAAAAGCAACAGGTATGACCACTGGGAACCGTAGGAAAGAATGGGGACCTGGACTTTAAGGGAGACCTAAAGTAGAGGCTCGAACACCAGGTGACCTAAAACCTCTAGGCCTTATGTATCCTGATGAACAAGCTCCTTCTAAGTAGGAAATCCTCTAACAGTGCAATCTAACATAATATTTACATTTCTTACTTGTGGCAAGGCTGGTGCTTGTGACAAATTTATATCATTTTGACATGGGAACTCTCCAACCACAGGACCTATAAGAAAATAAAAGGTTTAGTGCTTTGCACTTACTGATACTAGCACACAAGAGCCACTTTCAAAAAATAATCGAAACGAGACTAGGCGCCTTAAAAAACTGTGCCAGGCCCAGTGCACGTACTTCTCAGATCCTCTCGGGCTACCTGCTCCCCCAAGGCCTTGATTGCTTATCCTGCCTCCTATCGGGAGTGTCCCCATTGATGGTTCATGATGTTACCATGGTTATTAAAGCATTGGCAGCAGGTCTGATCTCACTGGACCCTGAAGCTCTGGCCACCAAAACAACCCAGAAGGCCGAAGGAGATAATGGTTGTGGGTAAACCTTGTCCAGTCAGAGACAGGAGACAGGAAGGACTGAAAGGATCAATTGCTCATCCTTCCTCCCCACATGCACTGGCTCCATATGGCTTCTTTGGGGATGTCCCGCCAGCAACTAGCTGTATTTTCTTACAGAACAGTGGCCAGCTTGGCATTGTGCCATCTGGTGTTGGCTCTCTCCTTCACTGCCTCATTCTTTTTTCCCCCCTTATTTTTGCTTTGCTAGAGCAGACCATGTTTCCAGTTAGTTCCCCTTCTGTACCCCTTTACTTTCTGGTGCTCGATAAGCAATGTGGCTATGGCAAGGGATGGCTATCATGTGCCTAAAAATATACTTGATAAAAAAAAAGTCATTATTAAATACTTACAAGAATCCATTTCTCTGGCAAGAACATGGACGGATACCTTATGTCTCCTCGGGGCATCTACTGCCAACATTTCCTAGGCAGAAAGAATAGCAAAGTCACCTTTTTGTTTCATTAAGGAAGTTAAACTGGGGTGTTCTCTTATAACTATGAAGAATCAGCTCTTGCATATCCAGATACAGAAAAGATGCATCTTTTTCTTTCCCCTCACAGTATTTCATTTAAGCCGAGAATTATCCTTAACCCCATTTGACAGATGAGAAAACTGAGTCCAAAGAGATTAAGTGACGCGTGCTCAAACTCCTACAACTAATAAGTACCTGGGCTGGGCTTAAAAACCTATCCTAGTCCTCATTGGGGTGCGATGCAGAGCCCTACCTAGTGATCTTTAGTGTCTGCAGAGACAATGGCCTGAGCTTAGTCAGGGGACGACCACAAAGCCTGCTCCTCTAAGAACCTTCGCAGATTCTGCACCAGGGCACTGCTGTGGTTCCTCATCTACCAAAGTTAAGGAAACTATCACTTATTGAGTTCTGCCTTTTATCAGGCGCTCTCTTATGTTAGCTCACTTGATTCTCTGTAAGCTAAGCATCATGATGATTCTTATTTTAGAGACACAAACTCTAAAACACAGAGAGATAAAATGACTTGCTGGAATCATACAGCTCATAATGGCTTCCACAGCCAAAAATGGCTCAAATCTCATTGCTAAAAAAAGGTACTTTCAAAAAAAAAAGCTCATAAGGGACAGTGTCAGAAGTGAGGTCCCTCTTGTTCTCTCCATTCTACCACGTTGCTTTGAGGGATTCCCTTTAGTTACTACCATGAATACCAGGAGTGGCAGGTTGGAAGACATATCGGTGGGGAGGTGTCTCTTCACCTTTCCCTGTCTTTTTTAAAGGGAAAACACAAGTTGTGGAAAAGCTTCCCCTGATGCCTCAGCCAGAAGTAATGTTTTGTATCCTCAGCAGAAGAGATCATCAGCGAAGCCAAATCCACTCAACTGTTATTTATGGAGAGTTATTATAAGCCCGGTCCTCTGCAGCTGCAATGGAAGCCCTGCTGATGCTCCATAGCAAACTTGACCATGGCTTCCTCCAACTGGCAGAATAGCCCAGACTCATCTGATAGCATCTAACTTATGAAAGCAAACTTTTTGATTCGTGATAACCTTATGATTCTTCATCACTTTTCATTGCTTCCTTATCAACCTATATAAGTAGAGAGTAGAACACTTTTTTCAGTTTCAGATTGTTCTCAACTTCCCAACCATCTTTTGACAATCCCCATTTTTCTAAAAACCAACCAACCAACCAACCAACCAACCAACCAACCAACTGCATTTTCTTGCAAAATGTATTCTAAAGAACACTAGAGTCCTAGGAGATACTTATAGATATTCAATGCAAGAAAAAGGGTCTATGGTGAAATCAGTTTAGGAAATGTTTTGTTGATCAAAATTAAACAAATGCTGGACTAAAGGAGTCTTTACTCTGGGGCTTCTTAGAACTTTTAAAATGCAAAACCAAACTCTGTGCTTCTCCAAGAATGGAAATAAAGAGTGTAGACATCTTCAAACTTATGTAGTCACTAAACTCTTTTTTCTAGGTACCTCTATTATTATCTTATAGAACACTAGTTTACTATGGAACACAGCTTGGGAAATGTTGTTTGACACTTAGCTTAAGCTTGGTAACAAACACTCAGTTTTGAAGACAAGAATAATCTAGTCTTATAACTGCTATTTTTACAAATTCAATAATCAGGTATGACTTATGCAAATGAATAATTGAATTTGTGGAAGGAAATGAATAATTAAATTTGTGGAAGGAAAGACAAATCTCCATTTCTTCTGGAAACATTACAGTACATTATATTAGGACATCATTCTTTTTGAACACACATTACTAATAATGCCTTAAAATGAATGTTTAGTGGGGCCGGCCCAGTGGCTCAGGCGGTTGGAGCTCCATGCTCCTAACTCTGAAGGCTGCTGGTTCGATTCCCACATGGGCCAGTGGGCTCTCAACCACAAGGTTGCCAGTTCAACTCCTCAAGTCGCGCAAGGGATGGTGGGCTATGTCCCCTGCAACTAGCAACAGCAACTGGACCTGGAGCTGAGCTACACCCTCCACATCTAAGATTGAAAGGACAACAACTTGACTTGGAAGAAAGTCCTAGAAGTACACACTGTTCCCCAATAAAATAAAATTTAAAAAAAAAAAATGAATGTTTAGAAACCAAAAGGAGCTGAACATGATCACCCTGTTTTGTAGGCAATTGAGAACAGATACCTAATCTCACAGAGTTGAATAGTCTTAAGCAGTAAATAAAAACAATTAAGACTTATTTTATAACATTAAGGAGGAAAACGTATTCTAATTTAAAGCATTCTGATGAAAACATTAAAAAAACCCTACGATTGAGTATTGCTAATAAAGAGATAACAACAACAGAGACTATTTATTAAATACTACTAAGTGTCAATCACTTTACATACCATTTCAATTAATTCTCCAATTAGTCTATTCTTTATCTTGTAAATAAGGAAACTGAGGCTTAGAAGCTTAAGTAACTTGGCCATAGTCACAGAGCTAGCTAGTTGGTGATGGGACCGACCCCCCAGGTCTGTATTCAGAGGCCATGTATGGTCCTGCTGTTGCCCCCACGGGTTAAAGCACCTTTGGAGAAGTTGAGATCACTGAGTGAGGTCTGCACTCTAAGCAGGGCTCTCTAGACAACTGAACAGCCTGGCAGTGGACATGTGTCCTCAGCATTGCTCCTACACCTAATGTGGTCCCTCAGAGTCGTACGGTAGCTCTCTCCTCATTTACACGACTACCTGGGATTATATTTCAGATCACAATTTTGTTTTATATACATTTTATTAACAAATTAGGTATGTATTTTTACACATACATACATACCTAGGGGTGGTGCCGAAAAACTGTATACACATTTTAAGAGATGTTATCTATGTATTACTTTTCAAAGTTGAATTGAATTACGGTAGCGATGTGTAGCATGACGTTCACACAAAAGATGGTTTTGGGAATGATCGATTTTACTTCCAACAAGTATTACAATTTTAATACAGTTATTTTCCGTTCTTAAAATGTGTATACATTTTTTTGGCATGGGGTGTGTGTGTGTGTGTGTAATTTTTTATAGCAGTTTCGGGTTCACAACAAAAATGAGTGAAAGGTACAGAGATTTCCCATCCATCCATTGCCCCTACATACGCATAGCACCTCTCTTACCAAAATATATGTATATTTTAAAGACTATTATTGCAAAAGAGCAAGAGTAGTTTAGATGAGACACTTGTCTTCCTTTACACAATGCAAAGGGATCTGTGAAGTAACGGAAATAACTTGCCCAGCCATTTCCACAGCCAACACAGCTCAAACCTCATTGCTAAAAAAAAGGTACATTCCAAATACTGGCTTTTACTATCAAATTTTGAAACTAAAATAGTTGTGTCTTCCTTTTCTTATTGCTAAGGTGTTACGGGCTATATTATACTTGTTTGCACATATGGAGAACAACAGCCTTGTAGTTTTTCAGAGGATTTGGGTGAAAGAAGTATAAGTAACTTGTAGACAGTGCAAGATCACCATTTTCCTCTAGGAAATTATCAGCTCCCTCGGGTCAGGACATTTCCTTTTTCTCACTCTCCCCACAGCACCAACAGTGGTGAATTAAGTGGGCATTAGAAACTCCAATACAGGAGAAAAATGTGGTTAGTCTTCACTGTACAAGTAATTTCACAAAATCATTCTGATGAGAACTGCAAGTACTGACTCTTGTGTTGTCGGTTACAATATACCCCTGGAAAACGCCACGGTAAAGTAGATGATTTCCCTCCCAAAGTGATGTCAGCACAGGTGGGAGTGAGTCCCTGATCAAACAACTGGCACCTAATAAATCAGATATGAACCAGGAGACGTGGCTAGAACCCTAGCTAGGATATAATTCTAAGGCACTATGGTAATTACAGAGGATACTTTTGCTCCTTATCCTGCAAAATAGACAATATTTTACGCAAATTAGAGGCCCCAATATATTACAAAGAATATATGGAACACTCTAAGCACAACTTTCTTGCAGCTTACATTTTAATTTCTGCACTTAGCATCCTTATTACACATTATATACCCACTTAACAAAATTTTCACTACCCTTAGAATTTTGTTACAGGTGGGGAAAATTTAGATGGTACAACCCTCTTAAAGCTGTACTGGGAAAACTTGAATGGTGGTGTTTCTTTTTTCTCCTAAGAAACTTTCTCAGTGGGCACAGGCATTGACAACTCATAAGATCATAAGACACCTGAACAAAGTCCAAAGGTGAGTCATCATCATTAATGTAAAGAAGCAGCCACAGTAGCACCGAAATGGTTGAATATAATTTATAGTTGTCAGAGATTGGAGAATAATCTAATTTTCATGTTCTATTTGTTTTCTTTGTTCTTCCCTCCCATCAAACAAGCTCAGCAATGTTCTTTGTGGGCTGGGATGGGAACAGAGAGAAAAGACAAAAGGGTAGCTAAAGAGATGCATCTGGAAGCCAGGAAGGGCCATCACGGTCCCTGGTCCGGAGGGAGAAGGAAACAGTACTGGGTACAATATGAATTGTCCCTTTCTGCTAACAGTAGTATGTGTCAAAAATACTTAAATCCATAAAAACGCCTTCATAAATCCTGCCCAAAAGGATTCAAAGTTTAGCAACATACAACACAGTACATACCATATTTCCTTATCAGTCAAAATCAAAATACATGAATTGAATTTACCTTGTAGAATTTTATGATATCTTCCTTGGTAAGTGTCTTTAAATACGCAACTTCTGTATTATCTGAAAAAGTAATCAAACAGTAATTTACTAAGAGTCCCATTTTAAGTAGCCCAGATACTACACTAAATGACAATATACTTCACTTCAACACTTCTAAGTATCCATATTTTTAAGTGATCATCTGCTCCTGCAAGTAGTGAGGAAATAAATTTCAAGTAAAAAGTTAAGAGGATATTCTGGCTCTCTACTTATGAGCTGTTGGATCTTGGGCTAGTCACTTTCACTTTTCTGAGCCTCAGTTTCCTCTCTGGAAATTGGGGATAAAAATGACTTAATGGGGCTTTACTGAGGACTAAGAAAAATGATAAATGACAATAACACATTGCTAGGGCACATGAGAAATGCTCAGTAAGTGGTAGGTATTATATTTATAGTGAATACAATTGCTAGAAAAATTACAGGTAAGGAAACAGAGGCCCCAAAAAAGGTGAGTCGGCCAAGATCATAGCTTCTTGGTGTTAGAATGAGAACACAACCCAACTCTTCTGACTTCTAGTGTAGCTTAGCACACCCACTGTGAATCTCTGCTCTAAAAGAAAAGGTGAAAGGAAGCCGACAGGCAAGAGACTCTGGGGAGCATGCCCATTTCTAAAAGCACGGACAAATTTCTGGAGATCCCTACAGGCAAATGTCTGAACCCCTGTGCCTCCAGAGTAGCACCTGCCTCAACTGAGTTCAAACTGCAAATTTTTCTTTTTCTTTCTTTCTCTCTCTCTCTCTCTCTCTCTCTTTTTTTGGTGTGTGTTACGGGAACTCGATATCTACATATCCATGCTCAGAGCCGCAGGGGCACAGTGACTGAACACAAAAATGAAATTAGATTATTAGTGCATTATTATATAGATCCAGCTCTAGCTTGAGAGAAGAAAAAAAGATGAAGTTTCTTTTTTAGGAAATTGTTATGTTAAATCACGGTTCTGTAGAAATGCTGTACCCTCACCCCCACTCCCAAATCTACAAAACGTCATCTACAAAACGAATACCATTTTATAGAATGGCCTCAGTGTCCTCTAATATTACACTTAGATGCCATGAACGTTGAGGCCTTAATTTTGCCTTACCTCTGTCAAAATTGTATTGCTGGGAGATGATTTCCCCCCAGTATTTAGCACACTCTGCAGAGAGTTTCTTTGGTTTGTCTAGTCGACGAATCGCTAATGCTTGAATGTGTTTTTGGAAGGCCTCTTCTGTCATGTCCTCTATGGACTTTTCCATGGCGATTAAGAAAGCTTCCACTCTGCTTTCTAAGTAGTGAGGAGGCTTTTCTGACTGGATGATGAATCGTAAGCCTTGTATGCCATTGGCTCGACGTGGCCCGCTGAAGACGATATAGCCTGGAACACAAACACCAGCCAGTCAGGACCTTGGCATTTGAGACTCGGGTCACTTTAAATCTTTCAAAAAGCATGCTGTCAGAGCAAATAAAATCTACTTTAGGGTTTTACATTATTAACCTTTGAAGAAATATGAGCAATTAAGATATCCTCAGTTCCTACGGACACAGCAGAATAGTTAGGAAGTTGGAGATACCTCTTCTTAAAAAAGTAAAACAAAAAACAACCCTACTCATCATTCAAACTCAATATCGCATAACTCCTCGTTATCTGCCAGCTAATCCCCTTCAATCTATGTTAGTTATTCCCATTCCCATGAAACGCTGAACTCATTTTCATCCTGTAACCATTGTCCTAGAACTGTTTCCTTTCACATTCAAGTTCCTTACGTGAATTTGCTTCTATATTGCATTTCTTGTTAGAGAATCCATTCCTGGACCAACTCTGTTCAGACTGTAAATCTTTAGAGACCAAGTAATTGAGGTCATACTTCCATTGTCATCTTGTAAGCTCATGCCCTACCTCCTTCAGCTGCCCTCCCCTGAACCACCCCTCTGACCGCTGTGGTGTCTCTGGGTTCCACTTCTGAACCCAGAAACTATCTTCAGCATAGCCTTTAGAGTTTAAACACTCTTAGTAGCATTTATCACACTGTACAATAATTACTGTTGTTCCTTTACAGGTCTGCCTTCCTGATTAGACTATGAGCTCCTCAAAGGGAAAGGCCATCCATAACTTACCTATTTTCACTGTCCAGCATCTAGCATGGTGGTTGTTTAACACTTGGCACTTGGAGACACTCACCCAAACCCTTTTTCACTGGCTCTTCCAGTCATACTTGAGCTTCTTTCTTTTCTCACTGATCAAACCCGCTAGGATCTCCAAGACTTTTAACAGTGCCTAATACTCTGCCTGAAACATTTCCTCAATACCTACTGAGCACCTTCTATGTGCCTTAGGCTTGGGATACAAAGATGAATGAGAGAAAATACCTGTTCCCTCAGGGAATCCAAAGTTTAGTGCATATAAACTCCTCTGATGGCTTGCTTCCCACCTTGCCACTCATAACATCCTGCCTTAGCATCCTCTCCCCTCTACCCAACATGTCCTCTTTATTCACATGTATATAATGTAAACAGAGTGTCACCTCCTTAAGAATTACTTTACTGTCCATAAAATATTACTTGCTTATCTTTTAGAAGGGGATTCCTCACAAACAAGTTTTTCATAAGTCTTTCTGAATAGAGCACGCCTGAAGCCACATGCTAGCAGACTATTATGTGTGGAGAATGTCCTCTGAGAACAATGGCTGTTCCTCAAGGTCTATGGTACCCTGCTATGGCCCACTTCTCTCTCACCCAGCTGTTCCTTGGTGCGCAGGGTGTTGAAGCAAGGCTCAGAGATGATCTGACAGAAGAGCTCCAGAAACATGTTCTCCGAGGTGCTCTGCATGTCCGTTTGGTAGTATATCTCGATGCCACAGTTATTGTGAACTTCATTCCTCTGCTGGTAAACGAACCATCCTCCTAAGAAGTTTCAAAAAGAGAGCAACACGTTCAAACACTTATTTAAGTTTTCATAAAGTTAATGTTTTGTTTGGCTTTTTAAAGTTGTTCAATGTGGTTGGTGTTTATTGGTACTTCCAAACTGCAATTCATTTATTAACAGTGTGAAACTCAACTTACCTAAGAGAATCCTATACCAGTGATATGCATTTGGCAGGCACTCGCGTGCTCACTTCGGAAGCACATATACTACAATTGGTAGGCCCTCGATAAACACTCATTGAATTTAAAGGGCAAGGAACTTATAAAATACCCATTTTATGACTAAGTATTAATGCTAAATGAGATCCATAGTTAATAAAATGTGCAATGTAGTGCATGTACTAGATTAGAACTAGCTAATACACATAAGAACCTCAGTAGAAATACCACCTATGTTTTAATAACCATATATAACAATTTTTTTTAAATTACTAGTTGTGCCTTTATTATTTTGTATTTCTATTTAACAGTCTATTGGCAATATTGTTTACTAACACTCACACTAAAGGTCATTTCACAAATTTACACAAATGTGTAGAATGCTTAGAGATAACTCAGACTAACATCTCACTTTAGGGATGAGGAAATTAAGATCCTGAGAAGTAGGGTGACTTGTCCAAGGACACAAAGTCAGATGGTAGACAGCGAAGACTCAGATATGCGGATCAAATATTTCATCAAAGTTATGAGTACGATGATCATGCTTTATGATCTGATGACTACTTCATGAGCGATAAATTTGACTAAGCAAATATATAGTGTTTAGTTTTAGTACTGTATAAGACTTATGAATTGAACATTTCTCAGAAATAGTAGTAATGATATGCCTGCTCACTCTTATAGATGCTAATTTAGACATCAACAGAAAAGGGAGACAGCGGAGCCTGGAATTGTATTTCATCAATTTCACTTTTCTGACCAGGTCCAAGTCTGACTAAAAGTCAAACTTTCTGATCGTACATTGGCAGCACTAAGTTCCCTCCTATCAGAAAAGGTCAGGGAACCCAGGCTGCAAGTCCAACATACAAATCTCCAAATGTCTCCTCCTTCATAATGCCTGAAGCTTTTCTTTTTAAACTGTAAATATTGTTCCAGGGAGAGTTAAGTGAAGTACTACCGTGTTTCCCCAAAAATAAGACCTAACCAGAAAATAAGCCGTAGCATGATTTTTCAGGATTCTTGTAATATAAAATAAGCCCTGATGCGTCTTTTGGAGCAAAAATTAATATAAGACCTGGTCTTCTTTTCGGAGAAATACGGTAGAGCTTATTTTATATTACGAGCATCCTGAAATATCATGCTAGGGCTTATTTTCCGGTTAGATCTTATTTTCGGGGAAACACGGTATTTAAGACTTTCAAACCTGCTCAGTTGACTAAATTAGAATGATTTCCTAACAACTAGCATTTTGAGAATGAGATGTGAATGGAGTTATTTTTGAGCATGGGCAATTTGAGAGATAGAAAAGATAGGGTCCTAGGAGAGGAGAGAAGGCAGGAAGTATAGTAAAAAGAGGTGAAAAAGATAGATTTCACTTTGAAATTTTGTTTCTAGACTGGCCTCACTGGCTTTTGAATGGCAGACGCTTCCTCCCAGCCACATTGCAGTGACTGAGGAACAAACTAGCAGAAGTCTGAAAGGAACCATTAGCAGGTCTGTGATGACTGGTCATGCAGAACAGCAGAGCTGTGCTCAAGGTATCTCTGTGCATTCAACAGTGATATCCTGAGATAATACCATGCTTGAGTTGCTTTAGTAGCTACTCAAGTGAGCTAGACTCACAGCCTGGTGTTAAGAAATGTAAAGCTAATAAGAGATACGGAGATGCACTTCAATCCCAACTCAAGAGAAAAAGTACTAAGTGGCTTATATAAGTATGTAAAGGTTCAGAAAACCTGTGCTGGGAGGTCAGAAGAGAAAGTGATAGCTGGGAGTTTTAGAAAAAGTTTAGTGGAATAGGTGGCTTATAAGATGGGCCTGGAAAGATGAATAAGGTGTAGACATAGGTGCATGAGGAAACGGGTGGGGGGTCAGGGGATAGGATGGAGCATTATTTTCAGGAGGATAAAAACAGCTGGAGAAAAAAGCACAGACCATGAGTGCATGGAAAACAGCCAACAATCAAGTTTGGCCCCCCAAAAAAGAAAAAATCAATGCTTCTCATCCCTGGTCTAATATACTTTCCACTAGATAATTTTGAACAATATGGAAAATAATGCTTAATGAGTTTTTATATCAACAGAAACCATTTTTAATGCAAAAGTAATCCAACATTGCATCCTCTAATATGTTTATTATCCATTTTATGTTAATTCCTCATAAAATATGCATGTAATGAATACATTGTGTTATCTGCACCTGTGGCTTTCCTAAACTATTTTTGCCAAAGATGTCTATGGGCTTCCAATTAGATATTATGATTCTAGTTTTCATGTTTTATAAATAAATTGTATTTCATGATTAACAATCAGCATTTCTTTAGCTTTGTGATGTTTTTATTTCCTAACTCTTCTATACTCAATTACTAGTCAATTCCAGTATCACTGTCTTCAAAATAATTGCCTGCCTCCAATTTCACCTCTATGGCCCTCCTACAGAGAATTTTCTGAGAAATGTCTTTAACTATACTTCAATAAATAGTAGAGGATCCCAGGAGATCTTTACCATAAAACTATATATTATCATCCAAGTGAACTCAACCTACCTGTAATCACACACAATATCATGTTCAAGTACTCCATTACCAAAGTTATAGGATTTCAACTTACTGTCAGGGAGCTGAACTTCTCTATACCGAACCAGCTGACTTGGAAGGAGAGGTTTCGTATGAGCATGTTCAATAAGAGTGTCTTCAACCATCTGCATAATTCCTAATGCAGCCTGGGGAAAATCACAGGTCACAGTATATTACAAAAACACAAATGTATCTTGTCTGTGAAAATAAAAACAGTATATTGAATGACAGCCCATACAATATGAAAACATGCCTGTGAAATAAACCAGCCTAGCTTATCATAAAAAATGGATGAAAATTGAATTTGTCAATTTGCAGTATAGTCAATATGGTAGTGAAGAGACACAGAGACCCAGACAATCTTGACGCTGGAAAAAAGGCACTGCTAAAGCTGGAGATGTCCTGGTCATGGAAAGTTGGTCCCAAGTGAGTGACACCTGGAGTTACAGCAAAGAAAAGGAAGTGAGCATAAGCCTTTATTTTGAGTAAAACTGATCTTGCTGAGAATCCTGTCTCTGCCACACTTATTAGCATCTGACTTTGGGCATATTGTTTTGGAGGCAGCATAGCAGAGTGGTAAAGAGTGTGGGCTCTTGAGACAGACCGCAGTGGGAATTCTGGAGTGCTATACATTTGGCCTTTGCTATTTCATTTAATCCTAATAACACTAATTTTACAAATAGGGAAACTGAGCTCAGAGAGGTTAAGAACTTTTCAGACGATTACATATCTAGTATGTGGCACTGTTAGGATTTGAACCCAGGTTGTCTGATCCCATACCATGTGCTCTTTCTTATAGTCCTGCTGTCCTATACACAGTTGGGAAAGCGATCTCAACTTCCTCCTATGACTGCACGAGACAGGCAACAACAGAGGCGGCCGCACTAAAGTGGGTCCATAGTTCACCACCATCATTCTACTTCCCCTGTGCCTCCCTCCACCTTCCTCCATAGAGTAGAGAAGATTGAGTGAACACTAAAACACTAACGTGCTTATAAACATACTGTGGTAGTTAATTGTCTAAGACAGACTAGGGTAAAAAATCTCTTGCATTGGTCCATTAAACATTGCTAAGGCCTCACCCACCCACCTGCTTTGTTATGTTTCCATGGAGAAGAGCTTCAATATGCAGCCGTGACAGGAGCTGAGGTATGAAGGCCTTAAGGCGAGGAAGGGTGACATCTGTAAAGGAGTTAAGAAATAGTGAGCTCTACATATGAGCTTTTTAAAAAAAACTTTGAGATAATTTGAGAAGAGTTTGGAGTTCTAAAATAGTACAGAGTTCCTGTATACCCTCCAACCAGTTTTCCCTAATGTTAACATCTTTCATAACCATAGTACAATGATCAAAAATAAGCACTTAACACTGGTACAATACTATTAACTAAAATAGACTTTATTTGGACTCCATTAACATCTCTTTTCTGTTCTAGGACCTAATCCACAATCCCACCTTGTATTTAGTTGTCATGTGTCCTTAGTTTCCTCCAATCTGTGACAGTTCTTTGGTCTTTCCTTGTCTTTCATGACCTTAAGATTTTTTAAGAGTACTTTCAGTTATTTTATAGAATGCCTTTTTTTGGGTTTGTCTAATGTTTTCTCATGAGTAAGCTGAGCTTATGTATTACTAGGAAGAATACCACAGAGGAAATGTGCCTTTCTCAGAGCATCACATCAGGGGCACATGATGTGGATATGTTGTAGTACCGGCGATGTTAACATTGATCACTTGGTTAAGGTGGTGTCTGGCAGACGTCTTTACTGGACGTGCGCTATTTTATTCTTTTGGTTGTTATTAGCTCACGAATGCTCAACAAGCAATTAGGAAAAGCCACCTGCTCATCAACACTTTTCCCACTGTAACTAATAAATACTTATTTGGGTGGGAAATGTTTTGAAACTATACAAATATCCTGTTTTCTCTTAATTTTTACCCACTAATTTTAGCATCCAATGGTATATACTGCCTGTATCAATTATTATTATGGCATCCCAACAGTGGGTTTTCTGTTCCCCACTTTCCTTTTACATGTATTGACTTAATTCTTCAATAAGGAAGAACTGTCCCTTTCCCATTAGGACACCATCCTAATAATTGTTACAATTGATGCTAAAACTAGTGGTTGAAATTTAAAGAGAGATACGGGAAGGGAATTAACAAGTGTTTACTATGGGTCAAGCACCTGATAGATGTTATAAAACTGTAAAGCGTGTACTATTATCCACATTTTAAAGGTGAGAAAACGGAAGTTTGGAAAACTTAAGTTTCTTGTCCCAAATCATCAAGCCAGTAAGTTACAGAGTGGGCATTTGACCCTTGGTTGGACTAATTCCAAAGGGCATACTCATTCCTCTCCATTGCACTGCCTTAGGAGCCCCGATACCCTGTCATTCTGGGCAGACCTGTACCACAACACTTACTCTCTTTGTGTTTACTAAAATGATCTGTTTACACTTATGCTATGGCACTAGACTGGAGCTCCCTTATCAAAGAAACCCACCTAAATGATCGTTTGTTTTTTTAATCTCAAGCACCTGGAGTCCAGGGCCTGGTGCATGTCGGGCAATCGGTAAAGACTGTTGGATCACACTGAAGTCTAAGGTTCTTGTTACCAAGGCACCTGGATAGCTAACTGACTTAGAGTCATGAGGGAGCCAGCTTCTCACATTGAGTTGTCTCCAGATTAAGCCATGTTGGTATTACTGGATTTTTTATGAGTATACATATCAAAACAGAATGATTATTTATTAGAGTAGATAATTTCAACTAAGAAAGTGCTGACTTTATAAAATACATTTTAGGAGGGTTTTACACATGCCTATGAGACACATTAGAGCATATTCTGATTAAAATTTACATAACATCTCGCCCAGAATCTAAAAAATGGGGAAACCTCCAATATCTCTGCTTTTTGATCATGCTGAATGTAGGTTCCGTTTCTTAAAAAATATATTTAAAATCAATTATGTGGTATTTTTTTAAAGGTAAAATTCTTGCTATTAACTGGATGTAACTCATAACCATTTTGCAAAGAAAGGTATATTAACTGGCCAGATTAAAAATGTATCTGTTCTAGTTAACGAATTTTATAATCTATACGTCTATCCAATGCCTGAGGCAACCAATAAAACAATGAGTTTTCAATACTTTGCTCTTGATTTGTCACTGAAGACATCAAAAGCATAGTGTTACACAACAAGTAAGCACTTGTCATAAAAGATCATTAAAATTCAAATGACTTTAGAAAAAAATAAAGAAAGCATTAGGCTGCAAGTAGAAAAGGAGTCTCACCATCCAGGGCTTCTTTTAATTCATCTTTAGTCCAGGCCACTTCAGTCATCAGCAGGCGGAGGTAGTACATGGCGTGCTGATGCGGCTGCTCAGCTCGGAAATTGTTAAGAGATCGCATATACTAGTGAAGGGAGACACGGGCTCATTAATTTTAAAAGTCCTTAAAAATCATTTTATATTACCTTAGGAGCACAAAAACAATACACTGTAAAAGTAAGGTTGGTAAACTTACTGCCTCTTTGATAATTTCAAATCTTTTTTCATCAATCTCAAAGGTAGCCATTTTCTCAATAATCTTCTTTAGCAAAACTGGCTGCTTGTCATTGTAACCTTTTACCGAGAGCTACAGAAAGAGTTCAGGGTATTAAAAATCAAAAATATCATGAAACAACTTAAGCTTGTTTATTAAACATTTATAAAATCCCCAAACCAGGTGTATTAAAATAAAAATTCAATAAGAAATTTAATTAATTTAACTTCTCATAAATATAGTTTAACACTTAGGAAGACAATATTAACCATCTCTATTTACTAATACCCAAAAGCATAATTTTGCTTTTCCTAAACAAAATCAACAGTAAGAAAACTCACCTGATGACAAACTATGGCAGCACACACCACATCATCAAAATTCAAGTTTACATTAAATCAAAATTAATTATAGACTATATTTTAAGTTTAATCTTCAAAAAGAATTTCTAAGGAATGGCAGGATTAAAGTTTTTATAGGTTTAATGAGAAGGTAAAAATCACAGGGGAGTGATATCTACAAATTATGGGTAGGTAGGTTCCCAAATTGTTTATATTGAAATATTTTTAAAAACATATTTGGAGAAATCGGGCAGCCCCAATTTTACAGTATATGGCATTTTGCCACTTTTCTCATTCAATGTTGCCCAATAAGGATCCATATGTCTCACCACTTGCTTGTTTGATGGGTTCTGCTTATGTTCCAAAAGAAAATGGCAAAAAGGATGTATAGTGAAGACACACTGTATATACCACCAGGATTTTGCCTTAGGACAATTGACTTTAATAGTCCCTGAAAACATAACATTTTGAAAAGTGGGGGATCCCTATTATCATATTTCCTATTATTATATTTCCACATGGTGCCATGCACAGAAGTAGAGGATATCTTGCAACTAGAACACCTGTGAAAGCCTCTACCTTATGAAAAATGATAGGCAAGAAGCAGTAGGAGTCAACATCCTTGGCCATGGAAAGCGTATCACATACTGTGGGAACTAGACTGACAATTAGCAGAAAGCCCATTTTGTCACAAACAAAAAAAATTATTTATATTAATGGTAATAAGCCCCTAAAACTCAATAGTGAACACTTAATAATAGATTATTACTTTTCTATTTGGAGTTTATTTTGATCTCTGAGCTTCAAATATCCCTGGACTTTGAGAATGGTTAGGTTATGTACATTCTTATACATTAAACAAAAGCTACCAGAAAATTAACTGTGTAAAGAAAAAAAGTTACTGCAAAATAAAATTTAAAAACCCTGAAACCTTTTGTATTAGAATTTATAAAGAGGAGCACACAGCATATGCCCTGATTTTAGTTGTTACTAAAACATACAGTACATTTTCAAGAAAAGTGAAGATGAATGTGTGCTATAAAAGGTATGTTAATTTGGAAATGAGATACCGTGTTTCCCTGAAAATAAGACCTAGCTGGACAATCAGCTCTAATGTGTCTTTTGGAGCAAAAATTAATATAAGACCCAGTTTTATATTATATTATGTTAGATAAGACCCAGACTTATATTATAGTAAAATAAGACCGGGTCTTATATTAATTTTTGCTCCAAAAGACGCATTAGAGCTGATTCTCCGGCTAGGTCTTATTTTTGGGGAAACACGGTATAAGTTTGGAAACATATCACAAACAGCATCAAGAGAAAGGATCTAGATTTCTTAGAGTACACTTAATAATGCTTATTTTAAAACACACTTAAAAGTAGTTAATGATGCATGCTACAAAAAAATTAAATGAGAATGTCACATGTATTTGAACTCAGGAACTTTCTGCTACGTCAGCAAAAAGAAAGGAAGTTTATATGAGGTCTGACAATTAAGTTCGTGAACTTGTTGCAAACAATGTTGTTAACCTATTTTGATATCAGAGAGATTATTCATTATGAATTTGTACCAACTGGACAAACAGTTAACCAGTTTACTATTTGGAAGTGCTGAAGAGACTGCATGAAAAAGTTGGACACCCTGAACTTTTTGCCAACAATTCATGGCTCTTGCATCACGACAATGTACCAGCTGACACGGCACTGTCTGTGAGGGAGTTTTTAGCCAGTAAACAAATAACTGTATTGGAACATGCTCCCTACTCACCTGACCTGGCCCCCAATGACTTCTTTCTTTACCAAAATATAAAGGGAACATTGAAAGGAAGACATTTTAATGACATTCAGGATATCAAAGGTAATACAATGACAGCTCTGATGGCCATTCCAGAAAAAGTTTCAAAATTGCTTTGAAGGGAGGACTAGGCACTGGTATCGGTGCACAGCTTCCCAAGGGGAGTACTTCAAAATAGGTGACCATAGTGATACTCAGCCATGAGGTATGTAGCACTTGTTCTAGGATGAGTTCGCGAACTTAATTGTCAGACCCTCATATATAAATAAAATTCAAGCACCCCAACAGTAACTATTGACATCTTTCACTTACAGATGTTAATATACTCACATATATAAAAAGACCAACATGCTTTCAGGATTATATGTTAAGCATTTCAAGCAGAGGAACATGCAAATAAATGTAGCACACATACATGTTCAAAAGATGCACTAAACTCTGCGAAATCAGTCTTTAGTATAGCGAATACTAATTTGAGTTCTTCAATCATTAAAAAGTTGCAAGGAAAAAACCATCAATCTTCTTGTTTAAAAATGCAGAAGTTAATAGTTTTCCCAAGCTCAACATAATGCTTAAATGGTGTGGTGCCTTTTCTTTGGTTTTCATTTTACTTACAAGTATTGCATTCATTCCTGATGCAATGCCATAGCTCAAACCTGAGAGGCGTGCTGCATATGTATACTCTTTTAAATCATCCTTCAATAACCTGATAAACAGGTATGTCATGTTGCAATGGAGAGGATCAGCATAAATGTAGCGACTAACAAAAAGAAAAACAAAAGAAATGCTTTGACACTTCAAGCTGTGGTATGGTAATGAAGAAACATGACCGAAGAGTATGGATATGCAGCCTCATGATGTGAATTGCTAGGGAAATAGTACAGGCCAACCTTAGGTTTTACAATGGCAGCAAGAGGTCATTCTCTGTTGTCAAAGACCAAGACTTCACATAGAGAATGGGTTAAGAGCTAAACCTAAATCAGGGTCCAATTTTGTTTGAGGAGAAAAATATGACAAGTTGATGAAGGATGTTAAAAAAAAATAATAAATAAAAGAAATCAAGGAAAATTTGCATGGTATGAATGATATATTGCTGACTACTTAAAATAAGAGCTAACTTAAAAATTAAATGAGAAAATATGATTAACCATAAAGATTTAAGAAAAAAGAAAAGAAATTAAACTCATACCCTCAATCGAAAATGCTTCCATCAAATCAATGTCAAAAATGTTGATGAGTGGAAGGCTCTAAGACGTGGGTACTTACATACATCCCATAGATGGTATTTTGGAGGTCATAGCTCAAGCCTGCTAGCTCTGCTGCATATGCATACTCGTTGAGTGAGTCTTTGAGGAGCTCAAGGTACAAATGGGCCATGTTACAGTGCAAGGGGTCCACATAAGCAAATGGGCTGGAAGAAAATGTTGACAGGAAAATAGCTGATTTATTACTTCCCAATGTGATGTGTGGCCTTTGAGATGGATCAAGAAACTGAACACTGATTAATACAATTTCCTGAAGATAAGGTTTCAATTCTTGAGTCTGTCTCTTCTTCCCATGCGGAAAAATATAAGAGGTTTAAAAAAGGAGTCTGAGGCATGTCATGTGTGCTGGTGGTGGTAAACAGGGAGAAGGAGCTGCTTACCCCAGATGGTGTGGCAGAACTGACAAGTTCGAAATGCAAGGCAGGAAAGGAGTGGAATCAGCCAAAATGTGTGCCTACGTTTAGGCTGATAGGAGAAGGTATGGCTCAAAGAGCTGATACAGCACTGGCATGTCCTCTTTCTCCTTCTAAACCTAAACCAGGGTCCAATTTTGGCTTCTAAGCAAGCCATCCCCTTGGTGGACAAGAGTGTGAGATTGAGAAGTGTGTGTGTTATGGTTATGTGAATTTAAAGGCAAAAACTGAGACTTGTGAAAATGTTAGCTTATTTCTGAGTTTCCCCAAACCAATAAAGATAGAGCACTGTGGGTTAAACAAGTGATGATTTCCACCATGTAACTGCAGCCAGAACTAGGAAAAAAATATTAAAATAGGAAAATATTTAAGTAAGAAAGAAAAACAGGAGACAAAAAACAATTATAGAGTACAAAAGATAAACAGGACCACAGAGATCACCTAATTTAAATCTTCATTTCCCAATTAAGAAATCTCATTTTCCTCAAGTCAACTGGGCTGCAAGTGGCAGGGTTAGGATTTAGATTTAAGTCAAATGACCTACTCATCTGACTATATGACACTACTTACCTTTATGAAGAGGAAGGAAAAGATTTATTTACTCAACAAATACCTATTACATGCTTACTACAATGCTAGGCTCTGCTCTAGGTACTAGGAATAAAGAACACATCAGACAAAGTCCCTGACCTCAGAGTTTATAGTCCAGTTGGAGGAGACAAATGATAAATTTAAATATGATAGATCAGGTGGTAATAGTGCTGTGGAGAAAAACTAAGCAGGCTAAGGGGAGTAGGAGTGATGGGTGGCAGTGGTGGTGGGACAGGAAGGTTGCTAAGATGGTTCATCGAGGCCTCTCTCATAAGGAGACATCTGGGCCCAGACCTGAAGGAAGCAAAGGAACAAGCCCTGGGGATATCTGGGTAGGGCGGAGAACATTCCAGGCTGAGAAAACAGCCTGTGCAAAGGACCTGAGGCAGGTGCCCGCTTGGCCTGTTGGCGGTATATTCAAAGTTTGACTCTATCCATAGCACAGTAAGTATAACTATTGTACTGACATCAAAGCCAACATTTTAATCAAAAATTGATAATGAAGCAAAAATAGGGGTAAAATGTTTAGCCACTTAGAGAATTAAAATCAAAGAGAAAACTCTACAGCTACACAAATATTTCTTCTTCTGGAAAATCTAAACGAATGCTCTGTCATTGAACTTTTTAAAGTATTATACATGATGACACACTTCCTTTTTCAGGCAAACAGCAGCTCAGAAACCAAGGGTACAATTCATAAAAGCAAAATCATCAAAACAAAAGAGAGCCCATGAAAGTGCTCAGCCCCACAGGCACCTTTCTATGCACCTCTCTTAGGTGGACGTGAGAAGCCAGAGAAAGCCAAGTCTGGGAGCTCAAAGCATATGGTCAAACTCAGAATGCAATTCTAGAAGTGTCCTAAAGTGCTGCGCCCACAGCAGCGGCACTGGTGAATTGGAGAGGGTCCTAAACTAACTTTTAAAAGGGAACATGATTCAACTACAATGCTTAAATTCTGGCTCATTTGTTAATTTAAAATGTATTTTGTAATCTGATGCTATAATGCTTAAACATAGACCACAGAGTTTTAAAAACTGTAACTAAGTATGCATAATATAATCCTGAAAAAATTAAAAGGATGACACACACACAGAAAATTTCTAGCAGAATGTAAGAAACCTAACAGTGTTTACCTCTAGGGAGACCAGAACACAGAGAGGGATTGGTGGGAAGCAAACATTTTTGATTCTAAGGATTATGCTGGGCAGTTTAGAGAATGCAAAAATGTCCAATGGTCTCTCAAAAGGTATTCTGAAGCCAAATCACAGACGCCAAATGGGAAAGTACAAGCTTACCCTCATTTTATTGCACTTTGATTTATTGTGCTTCACAGATATTTCATTTTTTACAAAGTGAAGGCAAGACCTTCCACCAACGAAAGGATGGCAACTCGTTTTATTGAGATCCTCACTTTCCTGCAGTGGTCTGGAACCAACCCTCAGTATCTTGCCTGTAAGCAACCCAGAAATAGAGCGGTATCCAGGGGCTCAGACAACCAAGGGGCTGGAAAAGACTCAGGCCACTTAGTAACTACCACCTCTTCTTCTGGGCAAATTCTAGGAATACAAAACCAAAAACACCAAATTATCTCATTTTTCTTCAGTGAAACCTCTGGGGGAGTCTACAGCCTCCTCAGACTCCAAAATCCTGAAGGTGAGGAAGGTCTTCCTAACAGCTAACTTAGCCATTTCAGTTACAAGGTGTACTCATCAATAGAAAGGAAGAATCAACAACCTTGGTTTGTACAATATCCCTTAACGGCAGCAGCCTTCCTTTGTCTAGGCTAAATAACCTTTTATTTCTAGACATGGGTCCTCAAGGAAGAAAAGAAAACTTTTCGAAATGTAACTGTTGATTTTTATAAGCTTTGTAGCTAGAGTCATCTTACATACCTGAAAAATTCAAAGTTGAGACAAGCCTTCGGCAAGAAAAACTTATCATCTTGTTTGAACCAGAGTTTGCTCATAGCTGTATCCTGTGATGGAGAACACAATTTGGTTATGCAAATATGGGCATATGGGAAAACCACATCACCCTTCAAGAGGAGGAGAACAAAGGCAATAGTCGAGAGTTTTGTTCTAGAGAGGCTGCTATCTCATGGCCTTGAAGTATATGCAGAGGGTCAGCAGGTGGGAAGTGGAGAGAGAAGACTCGGATTCCAGTAGCAGAGAGAAATCACCCTATCTCCCCTGGGTTAAAGAGACAGGAACACAGTGGAGGAAGAGTCAGATTGGAGAAGCCAATACCAACTGCCCTCTCCCTGTCTTTCTGGACCCTGGGAGGCAGATGCAGGAGTCCTTAGAGTGCTGTGGCTGCCGCCTCCAAGGTGGGCTGTAAGGTTCCCCGCCTGCTGGAATCCATACCCTTGTGTTGTCCTCTCTCCCACATTGAACCAGGATTGGTCTGTCTGCCCAACAAAATATGATAGGAATGATGGCACGATACCTCTGAGATTAGGTTATAAAAGACATTGTGGCTTCCATCTCAATCACTCACTGTCACTCTTAGAGCACTCATTTTAGGGGAAGCCGGCTGCCATATCAAGCACCTCCATGGAGAGGCCCAAGTGGTGAAGGACTAAGGCCTGCCAAAAACCACACAACCGAACATGGAAGAGAATCCTCTAGCTCTAGTTGAAACTGCAGATGGCTGAAGCCCCAGCCAATGGTTTGACTATAACCTCATGAGAAACTCTGAGCTAGAACCACCCAACTAAGCCACTTCCCAATTCCTGACCCTCTCAAACTGCGAGAGATAAAATATTTGTGGCTGTAAGCTGCTGAATTTTGGAGTAATTTGTTACACAGCAATGGATAACCAACAGCCAGGGATGAACAAATAAGCCACTACCTTGACTTTCCACTTTACTCATACTATATTAAAAATAGGCTTACATGGTCACTTGAAACTCTGACAAGAGATAGAAATGGTTTAATGTTCTCCTTAGTTTACTCTGAGAAGTAAAACTAAAACAAACAACAAATAAAATTTAGAAGAGGTAAACGAGCTTTTTCTTTGAATAACCTAACCTATAACTCATTAAAATGGCATTTTAAAAGAAAAATGATTGTTTTATTAATAATCATGTAGTTGCTTGAAATAAATTAAATTTTATATTCCTAAACACTAATTCTTATCTCATTGAATTAATTGAATGTCAGGTCATTTGAAAACAATAAAAAGGAAAGATGTGTGTCTGTGGTGGTGAGTTTAGAAAGAGGTAGTTTTAGAGTTTAGAAAAGAGGATGTGCTGCAATTATCTTATTCATTTTTCTACACAATTTACCTTAGGTGTAAAATAATAACATGCAGAGAACATTCTGAAAAGAAAAATAAACCCCACTTCTCAATCACCCTTTCCACATGGCTTATAACTCCATTAACTTCATACAGCCACTCTGTCACAAGGAGAATTGTTTTTAAGGGCAGGAAATCCAACAGCTCCCCTTGGGGATGCTCTCTTCCAGGCTTTAGAGATTCTTTCTTATCTCTAACTTTCATGACGTAGCATAAAATCTACTTCCTTATTGGGTCTTCAGAGAATATGAAAAGGAGGCCGCTATCTTTCAACAGACTTGTGGTTACAGTCTTTTTTTTTTTTCTGCAAAGAAAATGACTCCCTAGATTCTATGTTGCTTAGTAGTTTTGCTTGTTTGCTTTAACATTTCTAGCCTTTTACTATTTCTTGTATCATTCTCTTTGCAACTTTTCTGTCACCTCTTTAGATTGAGCCCCCAAATCAACACAGTACCAAATGCAAGAAATCCTCTCTCTAGTCCCTTCCATGTAATAGATCTGTCCCCTGGATTTAAAATCACTGAATCTAACAAGTTACCTTAATAAGAGAAGGGTATGGTGCTGCTTCTTTTTCTAATGATAAAATCTCAAAATTCGTAGGAATAAATTCATTCTTCATTGGAAGTTTAAATTTCCCATTCAGCTCAGCATTTTGCCATTTCTGGATGAATAATGAAAAACACAAGCAATTAAAATAGTCACTTTGCTTAATATCCTGGCAAATTATTAAGGGGATAAACGTCACACAGCATTCTTTTCCATCATATGGAAAGAGACTATTCCCAAGATCTATTGATGACTTTTTGTGAAATTTGAGCTGGAGTCTCTGGTATTAATCAAGGTTTTAAACCTATCTGCCTTTCTTCTTTACAAATCTCCAAAATGACCAGCTAAGGTTAAGGAACCATCTAAGACTGTGGAATACTGAGAGCCTAATTGGTCCCATATAAAAATCACGTTAGCTTTAGCTCTTTAACGAATGGAGAATAACCTGTACAGGGATATTTCCCACAACTGCTAAGCAATAGGTCATGTACATGTGAGTTAAAATTTTAGCTACACTAAATTACTAGCCGGAAAGATAGGCTAAAGGAGGCGTCTTTCCCTTCAGTACGTCTTCTTAAAACACGGCCCACACCTCTCCCAGATGACCATGTGAACTTCCAAGTGAAGTAGTAATTGAAGCAAAAGGTTAAGGACAAAATTGAGACTTAAATCTGGATTGTGAGGCCGGCTGTCAACCTGCAGTTTGGATCTGATCCATGGGCTATTGCCAGAAGCTAAATGGGACAGGTCACATTGATTGTTGAACTCTAATTTACAAGACTATTAAAAACAAAACAAAACAAGAAACAGAAAAAAGAAGCCATCGACTGCCAATAATTCTGGGTTCAGTAATTCGGTCTGCAGATGATGAGGCAGAAGCCCTGTAGTTTCTGCAGTTCTATTTTGGTCCCTGCATTTGTGTCTTCTGGCACTGGGATAGTGGGGATGTTGGCCATATTATTTATAAGTAGCAACTAAAGTCTCCAGAATGGCTGAATAATGGAACTAGTAAACACTTAGCAAATAATTTCACTGCTGAAGTCCCAGATAAATTTGTTTTGAAAAAATTCCCATTCGGGGAATGGGTTCTCTCATTTTAGGATTAGTTCAGACTGAGCATAATTCAAGGGCGATCAGCTTCCCTCACAGTTTAGCAAGATGGGTATTTTCAGACACTAAAGAGCTCCAGTGATGTGAATATGTCAGAGAAGTACCAGTAACAATTTTCTTTCTTAAACTCTTATTTTTTCTGTATTGTCATTCCACAGGTACATTTAAGAAATGTCCGTTACTTGGATTTAACTAGAATCTAATCAGAGCAAGGCTTCCTGGTATCTCACCATGAGTAAAGCTCATGTAAATCTCAAAGCTACAGCTACACAGCCAAGAAGAACTGAAAAGGAAAAATACTAAGTAAGTAGATAAGATTCACAAACAGAATCTTGAAAACTACTGAATGGTGTAATATGCTATCTAAACATACCTGTTTTGAAATGAATCCTAATTCCCTTATGTTGACAAAATGAGCAATGATACAGGATGAGACATAAAATATAGCATCTCCTAAAGCGAAGACAGTAGGAATCCCAAAGACTCCTCCCTGCCTGTGTTCCTAACAAGGTCGTGAGCTCTCTGTAATCCATGCGTCTGTTTTTCATGCTCCCTACTTCCATCTCTTCCTGCCTGTCTTCGTACCTTTGCTTCTCTGGGTACTTTGGACTTCGATGACCTTTGACTGCATGAGGCTGGGAGTGTGCCTGACAGCCCTGCTGATTTGACAGACACAAGAAGGTGGCCATAGCGCCATTTCCTTATACAAAACCTAAGTTCCTGCTCTCCAGCTCCTTGTTCACTTTTCCCAGGACAGTATATACAGTGCTGGGCCATCACTCACCACTCCCTGTGCCATGAGTTGGTGACCAAGGGAGCGCATGTTCTTCTGTGTCCCTCACACACCAGGCTTATTCGCAGATGAGTAAACCCTACCTTAATGACTTCATCGGGTATAGCTTCTTGTTTGTAGTGGGTTCCATACCACTCTTCTGTGCGATCAGTTTTGCCTTCAAAAGATTTGGAAACTACTGCAACCCTAGAGATAGATGGAAAAAACAAACAGAATAAAAACCTATAAACTCATGTTGTATATATAAATTTATAGACCCTGACTCATGAAAATAGAAATGACAGCCAAGAATGTGTTGGGCCTTTAAGACCCGGTAAATTCTACAAGGCTTAACTGAAATAGGCAAGATATGTATAGAGTCTGTTATCCTTTCGTTATAGCCCATCATTTTCAGTATGAAAAGTATTCACAGGAAAGATTCTTGTGGGTATGCTATTAACTAAAATTTTACGAGTAAGTAGCGAGGGAAAAATGGAACAAGGTCAGTTGAAAAACAGTACTTAAAAAAGCAAAACAAAGTACTTCCTCCCAGGAACAGTGCAGGCCCGGGGTTAACAAGAGTGGCTAAGAAAGCCTGTTGGCTCATCCAGAGATCAAAACAAAACAAAAACACACTTTATTACTTGCGAAGTTTGTGCTCTATATTTGTTTTCCTGCCAGAGACGACCATCAAATATAGCTACTACATGTACATTGGTCTTCCTGCTGCTAGAAGACAAAGGGACAAGACCAGGAAGCACCTTTCTATCTTCTGGTTTATTAAAAGTTGTTTGTTTGTTTGTTTGTTTGTTTGATGGGAGAATAGAAATAGCCCAGAAGTCAGAAGGACAAAAAAAGTTCAGGGAGGGAAGGTGGAGGAAAATAATGTCAAAAGATAAGGGAACAAGAATGGAGGCGCAAAAGAAGCCCTGGACCAGTGGAACTCCTGTCCCTGTGCAGGATGATGAAGGACACTTCTGCCCCTGCTATCTTTTAATTATCAAAGTCGGAATCATTACACTCTCACCAGCAGACTCAACTCCAGGCTGGAACCAATCTTATTTTGAATCCTGTGGACACAGGAGTTCTAGGCCAATAGCTTCTCCCTTATGTGCCAATTCAAGTAGGTCCGTATCTGTTCCTGATTGTTCTCATCTGTCCTCCCAGAGGTTTGGCTGTAACCTCCAAATGCTGGCCTCACAGCTGAAGGCCAAGTACTTGGAATCAAAACTCTCCTCTGCTGAATATATACCCATTTTTTGAATCCTAATCTGTGTTTCAAATACCTGCCCCTCATTGGACCTCTCCAACTTCAAAGCTTGATTGTCTGAACAACCACCTATTTCTTATTCATTCTACACAAAATACTCTACCCGGCTAACTGGACTTGACCTTATCACCTGCTTTAGGGTAGATATAATAATCTGACATTTATCTGCTAGTATGACTGAATAATCTTCCGGTTCAAGGAGTTCCTAATGTGACCTTGCTGCCGCTGATCACTACCAGTTCTAGAAAACACGCTAAATAAGAACCTGTTCCACAGAAACATAGACAGGAATCACAGGGTTTAATGGATGAAAGAGTTCTGTCATCGTGTCCAGAAGTGATGCATGTTGGCTGTTTGAGAATCCCTTTTGGGAGGTATGTATAAAGTATGTATAGAAATCACATGGCCGCATGAAGGGTACATGCTGTTTCTTAAGGGCTATCATTCAATATATGACAGAGCCTAGTAAGACTCAGCCCTAGAAACTGCTTCCACTCCTACTGATTTCTCAAAAATGGATGGATTGATTCTCAAGGAGACCTCTGAAAAATGTGTTAAGAAGTAGAATAACCTGATAGAGCAGTGATACTCCCATCTTCTCTTCCACGACACACTTGATTTTGGAAAAGTTTGTTACATAGATGGTTTTGGTTTCCCTGAAGGGACAGCCCATGCATCAGAATAAGGCACAAGGGACTGATAATGACTTGTGAAACCTGAAGCATTCATTTATCAGTGGACTTGCCCTGTGAAACAAGAAAACTTTAAACTTACTTCTGAGAGAGAAGGTGAAAAAGCTCAGGGAAAGCTGCCAAATGCTCTGGGAGGATGACTCTATGACACAGAAAGAAGCAGACCCTGGAGGCTGCCCAGTAATGCTCAGGTTAAAAAAGCAGGGAAATTAAGGAGATTTGTCAGGTAGAATCCTAAGGGATTCAGATAGTCACATAGTAAAGTGTATGGGTAACGTCTGAAATGTTATTATAAGGAAGTAAATATTAATTATATAAACATAGTTTCTCAAACTAGGCAAATACTGAATATGGGCCTGTCAAAAAGAGATACCTTTGCAGACCAAGAGTTAGTGTACCACTGAGGAATTCAAAACTGAAACATACAATGGAAGAGTATGTATTTTAAAAAAAAATGATGAAAGGTAGGGAAGGGGAATAACAACAGAGACAGCATATACACACCTCAAACCTATATTGAAATCTATGAACCAGTGTGGAAGCACAAGAGCACTTGAATTAGGAGAAAAGAGAAGTCACAATAATCAAAGTATACCACAGATAGCTGCAGTATATTTAACTGCAGACAGCTAAGAAAAACTGGCACAGATATTGTATCATCTTAGACTATATGCTGGGCATCTAATTATGCTAAAAATAGTCTTGGTGAATTTTTTTCTTAAATTGTGTTCTGTGTGTGCAGGCACCTATGTGTGTGGCAATGCTCTCCTTTAATTCTGATCACAAAGAATTCGATACTGATGTGGTGCTGACGTGATCCTTGGAAATATGAGAGAAAATGACCTTTTCTTTTCATACTGAAATTTACAACAGCGAGAAAAAGAAACAGTGGGCTAGAATGTTCAGAGGGAATGAATAGCTGTTGGAGCTGGATGGGACCCATTCAGAAACAAGAAATATCCTGACTATAGATGTTAAAAGGCAATATGGTTCCCAAACAATAAATTCTCATGAGGTTTTTATAAATAATCCCTGAGAGATAAAAAGGGAGCAGACATCCAAGAATAAGGAGAGGCTTTATAGATAAATGTGATGAATGCAAACAGAATTACTAGAAAGGGCACAGACATACATGGCCATCAAAAACTTGGATTCTGGTAGATAGTTGTGACTCACTTTCTTTGAGATCTTGCCAAAGTCAAGGTTAAGATCTAAATTAGGCAAGTCGCAGGGCTTCAGTTTCATTACTTTTTACATAAGGATTCTAACTACAAGAACTCTATCCTTCCATTAGTAGGTAGAATTCTATAATATCATGATATCAAGTCTTATTTTTAAAAGATACACACAGAAGAAAGCAGGTGAAAAACAATCTATTGATGAGACTCAAAATCAAACTTGAAGAACAGTGACATGAGTGCTAAGGAAATTGAGGTCCATGAAAAACGCTAAAAAACATGTTGAAAACGGTTTTTCAAAGCAAGAAAAAAGAAAGGTTAGGCTAAAAGTTTAGAATATTTAATCAACTTTTACTGAGCCAATACCAGCTTGAATTCTCGGAAAGATAAAACACAGTGCCTATCTAGAAGGAATTCATAATCCAATAGGATACACGACCTAAAGCTGGATGTGATATGCTGATCTCATGTTAGACAACAGGGCTACTCACCTCCTATGTACATTGATTGTCTTAGAAAGAAACATGGGTCTTTAAACTGCAAAGGTGGACTAAAAACAGAAAACAGGAATTGAAGCCCAGGATTGGTGAGTGAGCCAGCCATATGATTCAAATGAACTTACACAGATGAGTCATATTCTCTGATGCTTAGGCAACTAATAAATTCCAGTAGAATATCTGCCCATCACCTTTTAGAAATCCCAGAGGACAGGAGAAGGGGCAGAAGACAGGAGATGTGCGAATGCTCTAATTTTCAGAAAGGGAAAGGAGTGTAGCCTAAAAATCATAAATCACTGGATTACGCATTGACCCCTGATAAAATTCTACAGTCAACTGTCAAACTATCAAATATTTGGACAAGAAGACAGTTATCACGAGGACCTGCATGGACTCACCAAGAGTAACTCCTCCCAAATGAATGGAATTTATGACTGACACAAGGCATGTGGCAAAGACTTTACAGCTGTATTTGTAGGTTTAATATGGCAAAATGGGCACCAAATGATAGGATCAAAGGAGGCGGGTGATGATGATGATGGAGTAGTAACAGATAAACATCTTTGAAAAAGTAAATCAAGTCTCAACATTCAAAATAACTTTCTAACAATTAAGACTGGCAAAATGGAACTGGGAACCCGGATATTTAATGAATTCCCCATCTTTGGAGGAATTTAAGCTGAGGCTGTTGGAGATATTGCAGAAGAGATATACCTAATGAAGGGTAGATTAAGTGACCTTTAACGTTCCTTTCATTCTGAAGGATTTTCCTGTTTATTTTCCTACCTGGTTGCAACGTTAAATTTGTCTTAGTAGGTATTAAAGAAAGAAATCTTACCCTTAAGCAACCTCAGTCTGGCCTGGCAGCTGGCACTATTATTGCAGGCTGTTTTGTACTCTATCACTGACCTGCTACAGTTAAAATTATAACAGCCGTAGAGACCAATCCTATAGAGAAAACGCTTTTTCTTCAAAGGTGAGGGTAGAGAGAAGAAAAGGTTCTCAACTCTAATTGCATAAGATATCAAATTTAGAAACAGGCAATTTAAACAAAAGTAAAATGTATACTCCTGCAAATTTACTCCTACGAAGCGTTGCTGGGATAAATTGCTTGCTCTATTGCAGCAAGGATTATATGAATATAATTGAAATCATTTTTCTTGCAAAAAAAGCACATCCTTAGCAAATAATATAATCTTAATAGCATGACCTTGTATTTGTACAATACTTTTCAACTTTGTTAAATCATTTTGCATCAGCTAGGAAGATAAAGTACTATCGTTATTTTGCAGATGGGCAAGTTTCAAGGAAATTAAATGAGAGCCTGCGTTCAAGACATTATATGAAGTTAACTTTTCACATGTCCCCTTTGCAGGATGATGAACTCTGAGTTTTCACATTAGTTATTCAATAAACATTGGTTAAAGAAAAAAGTGACCCATCCAAGATCTCATGACTAGTAAGTAACAAAACCACTCATAACTGGTCACTGAAAGGAATCTTACCAATTTTCTAGTGAGTTCTATTATTTAAGTTTAAAGCTTTTTCTCCTTGTGCTGACAGGAGGTTTTGGTTTTAGAAGGTCTATAATAAAACTCAGCAGGATTTAGGTTTTTTTTTTAAAGAATGTATAAGCTACATTGAGGAAAATACAAATATTTAAACGTTTTCACTTGCCTAAAATAATTTAGTATGTACTCTGAGTATTTTTCTTCAATATACCTTAATTATGTAAGCAAATGCATAAATGACCTTATGAGCAGAAGTTTTTATCTCAATGAAGTCTAATTTATCAATGTTCTTTCTTTAATGATTACTGCTTTTTGTGGTCTAAAAAATCTTTGCCTATCCCAAAGTTTAAGATATTTTCCTATGCTTTCTTCTAGATGTTATATAGTTTTAGCTTTTATACTTAGGTCTATAATCTATCTCAAATTCATGTTTATGAATGGTGTAAGGTAAAGGTCAAGCTTCATCTTTTTTCATATGGATAATGGATAATGGTTGATTTTATTCATAAATTACTATGTCAAAAGACATTATCTATTCAATCATTAAGTTCCCATAATTTTGGAAATATGAGCTTGAGGAGAAAAATTAAAAATGCAAAATACATGTCTGTCTAGTATACTGCTTTTATTATTTGACTTTAGAACAATATAGATGAAATTCAATTTTAAGGCAGAAATATCATGTGTTAGCTCATAATCTCTTTACGGCTGAACTTCTTCTAACAGGAATACCTCTGTTAACTGTAAGAACTCCTACAACTTCTGATCTCCTGATTTATCACTGGATGGTCAGAAGAATTCTGAAATTGTAATCCTTACTTCCACTCAAAAAAATCAAAAAGAAGGGCCGGACCGGTGGCTCAGGCGGTTAGAGCTACATGCTCCTGACTCGGAAGGCTGCCGGTTGGATTCCTACATGGGCCAGTGGGCTCTCAACCACAAGGCTGCCAGTTCAATTCCTCGAGTCCCCACAAGGGATGGTGGGCAGCGCCCCCTGCAGCTAACATTGAACACGGCACCTTGAGCTGAGCTCCCTCCTGGATGGCTCAGTTTGTTGGAGCATGTCCTCTCAACCACAAGGTTGCCAGTTCGACTCCCACAAGGGATGGTGGGCTGTGCCCCCTGCAACTAGCAATGGCAACTGGACCTGGAGCTGAGCTGTGCCCTCCACAACTAAGACTGAAAGGACAACAACTTGACTTGGAAGAAAGTCCTAGAAGTACACACTGTTCCCCAATAAATTCCTGTTCCCCTTCCCCAATAAAATCTTTAAAAAACAACAAACAAACAAACAAACAAACAAAAAAGAAGAGTGTTCTCACTTATTTATTAAACCAGATAGGTAAGCTGGGTTCTTTGGGCATTTGAGTTAGGATGAAGCCAGGTTAAGATGATCTATTATTTATTCATGATAATGAAATTATGATTATGTTAACAAAACAAGTCTTCATGTTTTAGAGATATTGTCTCAAAAAAATTTAGAGTGGAGGGAGGGTAAGTGAAGCAGGTGGGTAAAGATAAAAAAGACTGGCCATGTACTGATTGTTGAAGCTTGGTATTGTTCATTATACTATTCTCTCTCCTTTCGTAATCATGCTTGATAAAAAGTTTTAACGTTTTATTCGCAATTTCAAAATTTCAGATTCTGATCATTATTGAAAATTGAGTATGTAACAGTAAAACATGTAGAGTGACTCACCGGACATTTTCTGGTCTGAGTTTATCGAGAACCATCTCTATTAAATCGGGTCTAAATTCTTCCAGTAAACATTCAGCTGTGAGCACTTCTTCTAGGGGATAATACTTTGAAAAAGGAAAATAAATAAATAAATAAATAAAATGTGCAAAGCTAACTTATTAAAAAGCAAACAAATCTCTAATACATTAAATACATTATTTTATACCCCCCCCTTCCTTCAATGAAAATTTTACTCTACTAGAAAATCTTCTCTTTTTGCTTTCTGACCATATTTTAAGCAGTTTTATATTGTGGCATGATTTTTGTAGTTAATCCCCAAATACACTTACATTATTGAGAGTAAAATCACAATTTAGTCCAGGGAAAAATGTGAGTAATATTTCTGGCTTAAAACTGAGTACTTGATAAGAAAATTTGATGGTTAAATGCTGATAACTACAAGATTCTTAATATAAAGTACATATATTTTTATCAATAGAATTTCTCTCAAGTTTCCATAGCAATCAGACAGATAAGCATTTAGAAAGTTGTTGTGGGGGGAAAATAGCTTATATTTTCAGCTATTGAAGAAAAATAATGTAAAAGATGCTTTTTATTAAGAGCAACTTCTAATATACTCAGACAGATTGATGCATTCATTCAACAGGTATTTAATGAACACCTAGTCAGTACCACGCACTATTCTTGGTACTGCTATGGATACAATGGTAAATAAGACAGATAAGAAAATTGTAAGACACTGAAGAAAGAAATGAAAGAAGATACAAATAGATGGAAACACATCCCATGTTCATGGATAGGAAGAATTAATATAGTTAAAATGTCCGTACTGCCTAAGGCAATATACATATTCAACACAATTCCTATCAAACTACCAATGACGTTTTTCACAGAAATAGAACATATAATCCTAAAATTTATATGGAACCATAAAATACCCCAGATAGCCTCAGCAATCTTGAGAAGTAAGAACAAAGTGGGAGGTATAACGAAACCTGACATCAAATTATACTACAAGGCTACAGTAATCAAAACAGCATGGTACTGGCATAAAAATAGACACATAGATCAATGGAACAGAATAGAGAGCCCGGAAATAAATCCATGCCTATATGACCATTTAATCTACGACAATGGAAGCAAGAATTTACGGTGGGGTAAAGACAGTCTATTCAATAAATCATGTTGGGAAACCGGGACAGACACATGCAGAAAAATGAAGCTGGACCACCTCCTTACACCATATACAAAAATAAATTCAAAATGGCTTAAAGACTTAAATGTAAGATCTGAAACCATAAAATTCCTAGAAGAAAATATAGGAAGAAAGTTTACAGATATTACCCAGAGTAAGATTTTTACTGATGTATCCCCTCATGCAAGGGAAGTAAGAGAAAAAATTAACATGTGGGATTACATCAAACTAAAAAGTTTTTTCACAGCAAAGGAAACCATCAATAAAACAAAAAAGGATCCTACTGAATGGGAAAAGGTATTTGCCAATGACATATCTGATAAGGGGTTGATATCACAAATTTATAAAAAACACACCCAACTCAACTCCAAAAAAACAAACAACCCAATTAAAAAATGGGCAGAGGACATAAAGAGACATTTTTCTAAAAAGGACATACAAATGGCAAACAGACATTATTTAAAAAATGCTCAACTTCACTAACCATCAGAGAAATGCAAATAAAAACCACAATGAGATACCACCTCACACCTATCATCAATAAATCAACAAACAACAAGTGCTGGCGTGGATGTGGAGAAAAGGGAACCCTTGTGCACTGTTGGTGGGATTGCAGATTGGTGCAGCCACTATGGAAAACAGTATGGAGGTATCTCAAAAATCTGAAAATGGAACTACCTTATGATCCAGCAATTCCACTCCTAGGTATTTATCCAGAGAAATCCAAAACTCTAATTCAAAAAAATTTATGCACTCCTATGTTTATTGCAGCACTATACACAATAGCCAAGACATGGAAACAACCAAAATGCCCATCGGTAGACAACTGGATTAAGAAACTGTGGTACATTTATACAATGGAGTATTACACAGCCATAAAGAAGAAAGAAATCTTACCATTTGCAACAACATGGATGGACCTAGAGAACATTATGTTAAGTGAAATAAGTCAAACAGAGAAAGACAAATACCATATGATCTCACTTATATGTGGAATCTAAAGAAAAGTATAAGTGAATGAACTAATCGGAAACAGTTTCAGAGACATAGAGGAAAAACTGAGGGTTGCTAGATGGGAGGGGGGTGGGAATAAGAGGGAAGGTGAGGGGATTAGAAAGCAGTCAGTAACCACAAGATTGCCATGGGGTTACGAAAGTTAATTTGGGGAATGTAATCAATAATGTTGTAAAGATTTTGTAGGGTATCTGATGGAATACTTGTCTTGTTAGGGAGACCACCTCAGGGATGATGTAGATGCCTGATCACTGCATTGTACACCTGAAGCTGAAGCTGAACAATAATGAATGTCAACTACAAGTTTATATATATATATATATATATATATATATATATATATATATATATATATATATGTATGTATATACTTACAGGAAGGGGAATACAGCATTAGGAATAGAGACAGTGGAGATGTAATGGCTGTGTGCAATGTCAGAGGGATAGTGGATGGGGGGAGGGGGGTTGACACAGTGTGAGGGATATAAATGATAAACATCTAAGTATTACTTTGTTTTGTGCATCTGAAACTATTAAAAAAAAAAAAAAGAAAAAAAATAAGACAGATGATGCCCCTGTTCTTTAAGGAACTTATATTCTAATTGGGAGGGAGGCAGACAATAAACAAATACTGTCATTATATTGATAGGTGCTTTGAAGAAGTTAAAAAAGGGCAGGGGTATGATTGGGAGCCAGGTAAGGTCTCTCTGAGGAGACATTTGATTGGAGACCTAAAGGATAAGAAGAAACTAGCAAAGATCAGAGAGTATTCCAGGTAGAGAAAACACCAAGTATAAAGACCCTGAGAGGGAGGAATAAACTTAATGCTTGAAGATTAGGCAATAGCATCACTGGAGTGGAATGGAAATGGGAAAGGTGGGCTAGGGAGTGGTATGGAATATGATCAGAAAGATAGGCTGGGGCCAGATCCACCCTGAAGGCCAAGGTCAAGTTTTGGATTTTATTCCAATTCTGATGGGAAACCAATGAAGGACTTGAAACATCTGATTTTGGTTTTCAAAAGATCACTGAGGCTGGAAGAATAAACTATAGTGCGGACAAGAAGGAAAACAGGGAACCCTGGTAACAGACTATGATCGTAGTGCAGGCAAGAAACACTGGTAGTTCAGACTAGAGTGGTAGCAATGGAAACGGAGAAAAGTGAATGATCTATAGCTTTCACATAATTAGCAACTGATATATTGCAGAACTGAAAAATATTTAAAGCCAATAAGCAAAATGCCTAGGTAATGAAAAATATTACAGATGATCATTTTTAGGATGATGAAAATTAAGATTTTAAGCATGTCTTGACATCAAAGTTTGCCTGGTTGCTGCAAAATCTAAAATTTTATACTGCAGCTTCAATTTTTATCATTTATGTAGTACTGAAAGATATGTAGGATTACTGAAATACTCTATAAACCAATATATACAGTAAAATAACAGCAAACTTACATGTAATATTCCTGCAATCTTAGAGGTATAGCCCCGTGGTCTCTCTTTATCTTTAAACCTAAAAGCAACAGCATTCAAGTCCTAAAATGGAAAGTTAATCCAATTAGACATAAGTTAATTATTATTTTTAAATACCTTTTTTAGTGTCTGTTTTGCACTATAGAATATCTACTCTATATTTAACATTATTCCACTTTCTGTAAAATGACTATGCTTGATTTAGAAATGTATAGAACATGAATGAAAATAACATAGAGAATATGATTCTATAGCCAAATTAGTGAAAGAATTAGAAAAACTGTGTAAAAGACACTTGTGAGATACCACAGTTGCATTGATGATGATTGTGTTGACCCATTCAGAGAATTGCACCCAGATTAGAATTTATTGTCAAAAACTTCACAGAGATTATACCTTGAAACTTACCTAGGTAAAGAGGATATCTTTCATCCTAAAATACATTTCAGAATTTTGATAGGCCTTAAATATAAAGTCCATATTTTAAAAAAAAAACCTTTTAAAAGAAGCCTTTAAAATTTTGGAAGACAAATACGTTTTGTTTTATGGGAGAGAGAGAGAGAGAGAGAGAGAGAGAGAGAGAGAAAATAGCCAGGCTTTTCCATACATACAGTCATAAAATCACTTTTAAGACCACAATCATATATAAAACAAATTCACTATTTCCTTGAAAGTTTGCTACAGATTTTTATTACCAGGTCCAATGAGGCTGGTAATAAATGAGGCTTCCGGCATAGTCAAGTTAGCCCTGATAGAGAGAAGCTCAAGAAACTGCTGGCTTTCTTCCCTCCTGAAAAAGGCTACATGATGTCTTCACTCTTCTGTGCCCCAGACAGCCAATCAGACGAGTACAACTAAGCCTTAACTAAAGCTGCTATGCATTACAAAATTGTATTTAGATTAGGAAAAAAAAAACCCTTCAAGTTTCAGTGGGCCTTAAATTTAAATTAATTCACATATATATGTTTTATGAAAATTTTAAGAAAAATTTTGGTGAAACAAAAGTACCTTGCATTCTTGGAAAACCCATTCTTGAGGTCCTTCTGCACGTAACTTCTGAATGTATTGAAACATGTGCAAAATTATATCTTCAACATGTACTGGAAAAAAGGGGCACACTTAAAAACCATTCAGTCCTCAAATCCTATAAATCAGTGAGCTCACTCCTAAGGTAAAGTCAGGTAAGTAGAAGTTGGTCCCTCTTAGAAATGGAGTTCTCACCTCCGTGGGCCTGGTTTTTAGGGTTCCACACACATGGCCCTCCAGGCTCTGGGATATATGACAGAAGGGGCTTTGGGTCAGTAAACAAGCAAATGAAAAGCCAAGTCCACATTTTACAAGTGCAACATAATGATCAGTCGTTAAGGTGGGAAAATCATCCATGAAATGAAGGCCATGTTACACATGAAAAATACAATGGATAAATTGGATGAATTAAAATGTATAAAGTTTTACAACATGAAAGAGATCCACAACATAAAGAAGTTTAAAAAAATAAATCACATGAAGTCAATGTTCATTCAAAAATAAAAAAGTCAATACTTACATAATCCTTCCTCAGTCAAGTCCACATTAATGATAAAAAACATAAAACCTCGGGCTCCTTCCTTCTGCCCACCAACAAGAGTATTAACCCAGCCTGTAACATTCAAAGGACATCAACATGACTACATGTGTAGCTTCTTTTAAGACAAGGAATTTTTTAAAAATTACATACTGTATGTTCCCCAAAGATTAGAGTAGACCTCTTGCAGAAAAGACCATCCCCCCAAAAAACAGAAAAAAGTTCAGAAAAGCAGTTTCAGACACTGCAGAAGACTCGAGGGATTTTTGGGGGGTTGGGAGCTTTCCTCAGGACTCCTTAAGTCAGTTCCCAAATCAAGAGTAGATTACTATGTGTGTTATATAAAAGCAGAGTCTGAGATAAGAGGAGCCTTGGAAATCATCTGTTAACTAGATCCTACTACACCCTCTGGTTTCATGGGTAAGAGCAGGGAAATAAACAATGGGTATTGACATTTCACAGAGATGGTAAAGAATATCCAATGTGAGCTTGTACTTTTTAACCTCTTTTTTTATTTAAAACATGCACCACAATATCTTATGAAGGGTAAAAGAAATTATAAAAAAAGGGAAAAAAAAGCGAAAAACAAAGCACACAAAAAAAAAAGGAAAAAAAAAAGCGAAAAACAAAGCACACTAACAATTACCACCTTACTTTCCCGTATTTCCAAATGGTCTCACCCAAAAGCAGTTTTTCACAGAAAATAGTTAGGAGCAATTGAAAGCCAGAGTGAAAGATATGGTGGGGTACTACACTCAGAAGTTGGAGCACAACAGACTTACCCTTTGATTTAAGTTCTGATAACAGACTTCCAGGACCTTCGTGCCCAATGAGATGACCCAGATAATGACCAGGATTTGATTTGTAGTATTTCTGAAGGTCAGGTATGGGAAATGTCACATAAAGATTCCTTATATCCTTAATGGGTACTATTTTGTAAATTTGCTGGGGAAAAAAAACAAACAAATCACAAAAGATTCGCTATATCCAACACCTACGGAATAAAATATTTACGCATTGTGAATAATACTGATTATCATGGAAGTAGCCCAAATTCTGGAAACAATCAATTGCCAGAGAAAACCCTACTGATCACAGAGAAAGAAAGGCCTGGCCTCTTTCTTGTGGAATGTCATTACAGTTGGTATGCGGCCCATGTTTGGTCCCCTAGCCCATGCAGCTAAAAACTTCTGGATGCTTGCCTACTGGCACTAGATCATAGCTTTTATAGTCTGCCAAGGCTATCGCTACCAAAACTACCTTTAGCATGCAAAGATCAGATCATATTGGTATCTTTTTGGTGATACTTGTCCCTAATAAATGTGAAAGTGATTTGATTATCCAAATACTAAAAGCTATATAAATAATGAAACCTCTCAAATTTTTCACCTACTCTTTGGTAAACTAGGCATATGTTAAGTCCATAAAAAAAAAACACTAGAAATACATGTACTTACTTTAAGATGTTCTTCTTGGAAAGGGTGTTCAGGGAATTCTGGTAATGGCACATTTTTGTTCTCTACTTCAGAAAATAACTTTACCACCAGATTAGTCAAGTCGTCTAAAGATTCTAAAATAAAACAAATAATGAAAACAGAACTTAACCTAATCATAACATACGACAAGCAGTATTTAAGACCTTGGGATCATATGTACATATATAAAATCACTACATTGTACACCTTAAACTTACACGTTATATGTCAGTTATATCTCAATAAAGCAGGGAGGGGGGAACCAAAGGATCTCCTGAAACATCTCAGGACTATTAAAAGGAAAATTTAGAATTAAAAACAAAAACAAACTGCTTTTGATAAAATTGAAGCACTCAATTAAGTCCTACCAGTGACTATATAACTTCTAAAGCTGCTAAGCAATATTGATAGTGATTATACCTCATGTGTCTGCTTCTTTATCGTTTAAAAAACTGTTTCACAAATGTTATCTTGCAATAAATTTAAAACAAATATTAGAAAAAAATAATAGAATAATTAGTTGTGTTTGGAAACTATTTTACCTACAATTCCCAATAAGTATATACTAAACCATCATCAGCTGATAGACTGAGACATTCACTTTATCTATGCCCATTGTTAAAAGTCAAATATTAGAGTTTGATTTTGTGGGGGAATAGTATAAAATGATGAAAAGAATCCTGGGTGGGGATCAGAGGACTTGGATTCTAACCACAGCTTTACCAAGCAACCATGTCAACTGACCACTTAGACAAAGTGGTTATCCACTCCAGGTTCTATAAAACAAGGAAGTTGGGTGAGATGATCACAAGTCTCTTCCAAGGTCTAACATTAAATGATTCTATATCATAATGTGTATGCCAAACTTACTCAAAGACTTTTCATTGTTGATAAAATTATATGGCCACCAAAATGAAGTTCTGCTACCTATATTTTTTTTATAAAGAGTTATACTCGCAAAAGTTTATAAAGTTATATGTATAAGATGTTCACTGCAGCACTGTTTATAACAACAAAAAATGGGAATGACCTAAACATCTATCAATGTGTAGATGTTATGAAATGTCTGTACATTAGAATTTTATGCAGCTGTTTAATGAGGGAGAGATCTGTACTTGCTGATATGGAAATATCTCAAAGCTCTATTAAATGAAAACTACAGGCAACAAAACAATGCCATGTAATATAATCTTGTTTAATTTTTTAACAAACATACATATACGTAAGTATATTAACAAAATTCTACTTTTGAAAGCATAATAAGAAATGACTGAAAGTGACTATCTTTGAAGAGGTAGTCTTGGATGGGATGAGGAAGAAGAACTTGATTTCCATTTTATACCCTTCTGTGTTGGACGAAATTTTTTCTGTGTATACATTATTATTATTCTAAAAAGGAAAATATGTAAAAAAGGTTCTCTTTTTATAAACAAGATAACCACTCACCTTGATTCTGTCTCAAAAATAGGTTATTTATAAATGGTATAAACATTTATCACTTGTTATTTTCAGGAAGCGTGTGAATCAAGTAAGAAATTTCCCTTGATAATCTATGACCCATTTTGAACTTTCTATGAACTCTCGAGAGAGCATTTAATCACTATTTGAGAACTGCCTTTATATAGTATGAAATTCTTTTCTAGGCCTATGAATGTGGGCATTTGCACTTTATTTATAAAATTTTGTGTGTTTACTTCAATTTTTTTGGCATGTATGAAGGACCCCAAAATATCCAGATCCAAATCCAAGGCAGATCAATGGCTGCTTGTTATATAAAAAGTGAACTCAGGAATGAAGTAGGTATATTTGGAGTGAGAAATATCAGAGACATCTTTGACATAAAGAGACGCAGATGGGACATGTGACTTGAAACAAGGTGGGCAGCCAACAAAGGTTTGTTGACCTGAAGTGCTGATGACAGCGAGGCGCTTTACAGCAAAAGGCATTCTACCAGATACACCTTTTGAGTATTTGTAGCCCAAAAGCAAAAAAGGTAGATTTTTAAAGGTAAGGCATCTGTACAATACTGCAATCTGTCTTCACCACTCAGCTGTGAGCTACCAGAGATCAGGGAATTGGGTCTCATTCATCTTTACATCATAGGACTTGGCAATAAGTGTCCATACTTGATAGGTACCTATTTGCCAAGTGTCCAGGTAATTAGTGCTGCCACAACTAGAGGGACGGCCCCATGGGAGAACAGAGAAAAACGTTTTTGTCCCTTTGTGACAGAAATCCTTCCACATCGTAACTCTTTCTCTACCCTGGTCCCAGAAGAAGGACGGATTAGCTTTTAATCCTCTAAGAGATCCTGCTTCCTGCTAACTCCTCTGTACTGTAAGGACATGTCTACCAGACCCCTCATCAAATTCACTGAGCTTAGCACAGGTCAGTCCCACTGGGAGAGTGATGTGTATGTGATCAGGGAACTGAAAACATCTCGTTTCGTTTAGACACTTATTCTGTCACTTCCACTAAACCAAGCAGGGTTCATGTCTGATTCACCTGCTATCATTATCAACTGCCCAATAAGTGCTTATTAAAATCATGTGTTTTATCTCAGTATGACATAGACAAAAATACAGTTTGGGCACCTATTGCCAGGACTAGACTCTAAATACCACGTGATATTTAACACTCCAGACCTACCTACATTTAGAAAGTACGTAGGATTATAAAGCACACTTTATTAGCCCTTACTCCTTGGACCCATTTTTTATCCTGGTTCCTATTACCAAGTTAAAATATACATAATCGTTTATTTTCTAACTACCTAAGTAACATTTGCCAATAGCAGAAAACTTAGAAAAACAAAAGCAAAGAGAACAAAAGTCATCCATAACCTCATGATTATGGGATGCTAAGAGTAGCCACCATTAATGGAGCTTTTGCTATGTGCCAGGTACTATGCTAAACACCTTTTCTGCATTATCTCAATGAAACCTCAAAACAGACATGAGGTGCCACCTCCATTTTACAAAGGCAAAAACTGAGGTTCAGAGAACTGAAGTAACTTTGTTAGCTCACAGCCACACAACAAAGTAGGAAGTATATCTGGAATTCAAACCCAAGGTGTGGGACTCTGGAGCATGAGTTCTTAACTACTACAGCACATTATTAAATTTCCAGTATGTGTTTTTCTGTTTCCTCATATGCCTACCATTTGCATCTATTAGAATTTTTTTCATATCCCCAAATGGGACCATATAGCACACAGTGTTTTTATAGACTACGTTTGTTTTCTATTTAATATACTAAGAACGTTTTCCCATGTTATTAAAATGCTGTCATAAAATTGTTTATTCTTACAGTATTTATTTACCAAGTACCTATGATGTACCAAAGACCATCCCAGGAAGCACGAGGGAGAAAGCAGTGAACAAAACAGTTTCTATTCTCAAGTAACTTACATTCTGATATAGTAGACAACAAAGGTGGTAATAAATATTATGAAGAAAACTAAAGCAGGTAGAGGACAGAAAGTGGGAGAAGGGATGCTATTTTCTATAAGGTGTGCTATTATATTGCTATAACATCAACATTTTAACCAATCTCCTATTAATGAACATTTAGATTGTTTCTAACTTTTCACTAATAAATACTATGCTGACAGAAACATCCTCACACCTGACCTGTTTGAACAATTCTGATTATTTCCTTAAACTGCATTTCTAGAAGTAGAAATGTACATTTTAAGCATGGTGCATCTTGTTAAACTGTCCTCCAGAAAGGGTGGAGCAATTGTATGAATTGTATACATCACCACCAACACAAAAGAATACCTCTCCTCCATAATGGGTATTACCAAAAACAAAATTATGGTAATTTAATGGGGGAAACAATATATTATCATTAGTTAATTTGCATTTTTAAATAATCAAACCTTTGTGGTTTATATTCCAAAGTTTTTCCAGTTTATTATCATCTGTCTTTTAATGCTGTTTCTAGTTTTTGAATTTTTATCAGGTCAAACCTGTCAATCTTTTCCTTTATACATCCTTTGTTTACTAGTACGTACTTAAGAGCACCTACTATTAATTTATATTTTTTTCAGGTCTCCATTTAAAATCACCTAAGCTTTTTTTTAGAACACAGTGAGTTAAAAACAAAATTGCCCTCCACATATTCTCTAACAAGATCATTTTCAAAAGCCTCTGAGCAGATAAAGGGTAGTATCTTTCTTCTAAAGGATAGTATTTCTTCTAAATACTATTCTTCTTCTAAACGCTTTGAAAAAGCCAAAATGGAAAACTGTTATTACCCAATTCTATGAAAAAATGCTAAGGATTCTTACCTCGACCTAAAACACAAATAGCCATTAAGTTGGATGAATAATAAGTAGAATGGAATTTCAGTAGCTCTTGTCTTACATCAATGCCTTCTTGGGTTGGTCTAGTCTCCAGAGTATATTTGTTACCTGAAAAGGAGGAAAAACATTTCTTAGAAAAAGTAAAATATGTGGACTTAAAATTTTGAAATTATTACTGACATTGCTATAAGATGAATTTAAAAAAGACTTCAAACTAACACACATGAATGATTAGTCAAATATGTTTGAATGTAAATTGGGTAAATGAGACAGTTTGTACAAACTCGTAACATTTTAAACTAGAGATTTTTCCTCAGGAACTTGAAGTGCTTTAGAAAAATTACGCTTCTTAAAATCCCTATGAGATAGTAGGCGTTATGAGCACTTATAAGACAAAATGAGATCCACCTGACCTCCATTCATACCTACTTTAATTCCCTATGTGCTCCATAATTAATTGAACATAGTCACTGAGGGATCTTTTTGGAATTTGCCAAGTTACTTGTGGAAACAAATATACTATTCTTGGATGAAGCATTAAATTTGTGATGTGATTTAATCTATACTGGTAAAAAAAAAATAGGATACAATGCTATTTTTATGTCTCAAGTGATGTATTAGTGTACCACTATGAGATCTCTTATGAAATCTAGTAACAAATCAAATTAGGATAAAATATGCATGTCAAAAGCAAATAGCCAAACTCTCTAAGTACTACCTTTCTAATAAAAAGCTTGCAACTTAGAGACTGAGGGCTGGAATTTCAATGATTGGTGTCTCTCTGAAAAAGGCATCTTGACTAGAAATATCCTCAGATCCTAGTATAATAACTTTTATTATTGTTCCTGTTTACACTCCTAAATTGGCTCCTTGTCTTTTATCTGCAGAGATGAAACTATGGCTGAACATATTCTTGATGTAATTTTCCCCCTTGGGTTATTATAATTAGTGGTTGATGAACTGACATTGGGAGAGTCCCTTTCACTAAACTGAACATCTAGAGAGAGCCACCAGATGGCAATCTCAGACCCAGTCTTTAGACCCACAGATCTGCATAGTACTGAGCCAAGATTCATGCCCCAGAAAGCTTGAATGCACAGATCCAGTGGAGTGTGCAAGTAACAGCCTAGCAAGTACTCATTAACCTTTTTAACCTTTGTCTAGTCCCAAAGCAATAAACTGTACTCACATTCACTAGCAGTAGCCTGCTAGTCAAGCTTCCAGGTTCTTAACTAGTCTGTTTCTCACTAAAGACTCAGTCCAACTCCAGATCAGCTCTACATGGGGTCCTGGGACATCCCCTCACTCTACTTGAAGGGGGAAAAGGGGGTTCAAATGCTCTTAAAAGTATCCAGAGCCCCAACTCATCAGGAAAAAAAGAAGCTTTTTGCTGGGTAATGGCTTGAAGTTCTCCATTGATGGTGTTTCCTTTTCCACTAAATGAAAATTCTAAAAGCCTCTGTTCTAGAGGGATTAGTACTCAGAGCTTCCTTAATCATTTACATTGCCAAGCTAAGATTCCAGTACATTCATTCTTCAAATAGCAGCAAAAGTCAAAACCACAACAATTTATCAAAGCCACATACACTCTGTGTATTTATTATACTTCAAGTTAAATGAAAAATGTGCCAAAGATACCACTGTCAACAGCAACCTGGATCCCCTAAGGTACAAAAACCTAATGATACTGGCTGGATCTCTGGCCAAACTGGTAAACAGAGACAATCACATTTGTTCTGAAAAGTGACTTTGAGCGACAAATAAATACCATTCCACAAATCCTCATTTCTTTGCTGCCTAGATGTTTTTAGTCTTTCTAATACGTGATGACAAAAGGAAATAGTGGTCTATTTGGGAACGCAGCCCAGACGGGCAGTTTTGTATCCTCAGAAGCTCCTGAATTAGAAAGAGGAGAAGGTTCTCTACTACGAGTCTCCTGGAGTCAGGATAGTCAGCTCTCAATACACTGACAAAGAGAAACAAGGATACTAGGTACAAATGGGCCAAAGAGCCAGACTTGCCATTAAGTTGAACGCTTTTATAACAAGTCCTTTAAAAGGGTTTTCTAAAAACAGTAAAGCTAGCTGGTGGAAGTTCTCCAGAAACAGTTAGATGAGGAAATGAAAAGCAGGACATAATGCACAATTCCATAATTAGTCCTTAAATTACCAAGTGGACTCTGTTACTATCTGTACCATCATCCCCAGGTAGGGAGGTACAGAGAAACAGGCACTGGCTTTGGTGTTGGCACAGCTATCATCTAATCCAGGGTCAGCCGTCTTTTGCTTGCATGATCTTGAACAAGTTACTTTACTTTTCTTAGGCTTAATCTCCTATCCTGACATTGGCAGGCTTACACCAAATTAGAAAAAAATACACATAAAAAAGTATAAGACTAATATTTAACATCCAATAGATAGAATGGAAAATCTGATGACACCAAGTGCTATTTAGAGATGCAGAGAAATGAGAATGCAGACACTGCATGAGGGAGTGCAAGTTAAATCAACCACTATGGAAACAATTTGGTAATATCTGTTAAATCTGAAGATGTATATGTAATTCTACTTCTAGTACCCTAGGGAACTCTGTGTATAACAAAACATGTACAAGGAATGCTCACAGCAGCACTGTTCCTTTAACAGGAAAATCGTAAGTCGTGGTATATGTGTTCAATGAATTTTTCAAATCCCACAAAAATAAAAAACTTAGAGGCACATTTACCAATATGGATAACTCTTAAAACTATAACATTGGGGTCAGCCAAGTGGCTCAGGTGGTTGGAGCACCACGCTCCTAACGCTGAGGTCGCTGGTTTGATTCCCACATGGGCCAGTGAGCTGTGCCCTCTACAGCTAAGATTGTGAACAACAGGTCTCCCTGGAGCTGGGCTGCCCTGAGCAGCCAGAGGTTGGCATGAGCTGCCGCCGGGCTGCTGTGCTGCCGTGGGCTACCGTGTGCTGCCGTGAGTGGCCAGAAGCCGGTGAGAGCTGCTGTGAGCAACCGACTGTCTCAGCGGGGGAGCACAAGGCTCATAATACCAGCATGGGCCAGGGAGCTGTGTCCTACACAAGTAGACTGAAAAACAACAGCTTGAACCGGAAAGGGTTGGGGAGTAGGAAGAAGGGGAAAAATGTATAAATATATAACACTGAATGGAAAAATACAAGTGGCAGAGATTACTCATAATAAAGTACCATTTTTATAAAACCTGAAAAACTATACAACATATTGCTTAAATACATGACTAGCACAGTTTTTATAAAAAAGCATGAGAAAGATAATCATAAAACTTAAGATAGTGGTGATCTGTCAGGAGCAGGGAGGAAAATGCAATTGGAGAAGTATGTATCAGATGCTCAAACTGTATTTGTAATGTTGTAGTGTGAAAATAATCTGGCAAATGCATTTGTACCTATCTCCTTTATGACAAATAACAAATCTGTAAAAATGTTAAAGTGTTTAACATAATACTTGATATATAGCAGAAAATAAACACACAATAAACAGCAGCTACAATTGCCATGATTTAAACTATAAGAGGGACTCCTGGCTTCTGAATATATCATAGAAACCATGGCACTAACGTAGGGAAGAAAGCTCAGTAAAAGGTCCTAACTTTCTTCTACCTAAGAATCCATGTGTGGAGAACAACGTGAATATGGCTGGGACAGCAAATACCAGTTCAGTCTCTAGACACATACTGTCCTAATTTAGTGCTAATTCAGCTGGGTCATTTCTATCAAATTAAAATGCTGCTACCAAAATCCCAAACCCTATCTTTCTGGCTCTGGCACCACTAGAGTGAGCTCCAGTAGTGGACTGAGGGTATCAGGTATACCCTGACCCACCAGGCCCCTGCCACTCTGGGCCTGCTGGGAGAGCACTGGTTTGGCGGGTAGGAGGTTCAGGGTTTCTTAGACTCCATCACATACTAATTAAGCAACCTTGGAAAAGTCTCCAAATATCTCCCAGGGGTCATTTATTTTTTCTGTGAGATAGGGTAATGTGGATACATGCCCAGTTGTTAAGAGTAAGGGCTCAATCCCTGTCTCCTTGGTTTCCTAGCTGTGGGACACAGGGAAGTTTCTTAATATCTATAAATCCATTTCCTTATCTGTAAATAAGAATAATGACAGAATCAATCTCACATTAACACTGTGAGGATTAAATAAATAATCTGTGTTAGGGCTCAGCATAGCGTCTGTCAGGCTTAATTACTTAATATAACTTGGGTTTTTGTAAAGCTTACGAAAACTAATAATGGATATGAGAGGGTTTCATAAGTTAAAAGCTCAGTAAATACTATTTTATATTTTCATTGTAACGATTATTTAAATTCTATTTTTTGTTAAAAGCTTACGAACTCAGTACTAATGTATATGAATGCTGATTTTCACGGAAATAGAATTTATTTTCCTGAAGCTAGCCATATGTTTCTTATACCCTGAGGGAAAGACTGAATTTGAAATTTTAGAAATCTGCTTTAGAAACCAGAGCTGTCTCCAACTATGTCTGATGAGGTTCTCAAAAAAAGATCAGCTTGATAACCATGAAAATCTTAAATATTCTCTGAAAACCCACGATTCTGAAGGTTAGGTTAATTTATCTACAGTGAGTTACTTGGAATTATTATAAACTTTTCTTTTTAAAGCTCTTTCTCCTTGGTGTAGCAATGTTCTAAAAATCCTGGAAGAGACTAAAGCCTGTGATATATAAATTTTCCTGTAAAACTTGAAAGGACAATTCTTCTGCAAGTGGGTAAGAACACGCAAGTACAAGAGTTATGACAGGGGACTTGAAGTGAAAACCTTTTAAATGCCGCGACAGAGCACCTACACACTTGATTAATCCAGTTCTTGTGTTTAGTGAATTTCTACTTTTCCATAGACACATTTCCTACCAAGGAAAAAAAAGGTAACAAACTCCATGGAAAAACGTAGGGAATAATAAATGACTAAGTGGGCTAAAACATATCAAATATTTTTATATCCATGAGCATATTTGGATACTATAAAAACAAGTTAGTCATCATTCAAAGATGCTAGGGAACCAACTCATTATTTTGAAAACAGGTAAAGGGATGAATCAATCATTTGTCCTGCCTTTCTTATAACAAATGTCCCACTGGGTAGCCAAATAGTAGAAAAGGAAATTTTCTTTTTATAGCAGTATTCAAGCTAATCGATATGAGAGGAATAAAAGAATTAGAATTAGAGAGGTGATGCATTGAGGATCAATGGTTGCAACATTATAAATAGAGAGAAAACTAGACAGTATGTGCCCCTGATGGGAAGAATACATCTCCACCTATGAAGCCTTGTCTGAAAAAGTCTCACATGGATCTGATCAAGCCTCTACATCCAACTGCCAATTTGTGGAAACACAGAAGACAGAGGAGATGTTAACTACATTGTTGAGGATGCAGTCAGTAAAACCTACGCTATGAAACGTTCTACACAACAGACAACCAGATTCTTCAATGAATACATTCGTAGGAGGCAAGGGGAGGGAGTGGGGGGAAAGATAAAGAATGAACCTATAGACTAGAAACTTAAAAGATATATCAGCCACTAACATTTGAAGCTTATCGGAATCCTAATTTAAATCAACTTTTAAAAATTATGATTTTTATGACACAACTAGAAATGTAAACGCTAACTGGCTATTTGATGATATTAATGATAATGGTATTTTTGTGTTTTTTCAAAGAGTCATTATCTTTTAGAAATATATACTGAAATATTGGTGAGTGAAATTGATATGATGTCTGGGATCTCTTCAAAATAATACAAGGGGATGAATGGGAATGTGGATCAGACAGGACTGGCTGGGGCAGAGTGATGCACACATGGGGCTCATTATAGTATTTCGTCTACTTTTGCAGGTTTTAAACTCTTCACTTAAAAAGAGGGAGGGAGAGTGGGGGCAGAAAAGTAAATGATTAACTTTTATCAGTATCCAACTTTGTGTATCATAATCATCATCCCAGGCTCAACTATGTTCTGGTTCATATTCCACAGTATTTTTTGGTTCTAATCCATTTTTCTACTCTATTCCTCCCTACTTTCCTACGCAAAAGTATCCTTCATTATAGCCAAACTGCGCTAACTCATGTTCTCCAAACGACACAGGGCTCACTCCTTGGTCTTTTCTTCTTGTCATAGTTTTGGGGATCAGTCTAAGAATATCGCAAAGAACATAGCTCTGAGTTCAGACTGACTTGCTATCGAATCCCATAACCTACACAAGACACTTCCTCTACCACCCCACCTATCTCCGCCCTGGATCTGCCACAAGACTATGGAACTTTAGTCTAATTACTCTTTCTCAGTATCAGTTTCATCATCTGTCCAAGGGGATGATGAAATTTCAGTATTGTGGTGAAAGATAAGTAAAATCATATTAGGCAAAACATTTGCCCAGCATGTGGCACTTAATATTTATTCAATAAATATTAGCTCCTTTTCCTTCTCCTCTTGAACGGCTCTGCCTTCTGCTTAAGATAATCCTACCCACCCTTCAGGAGAATTCAATTTACAACCCCTTCAAGATCCTGGAGAATTCAATTCTAGGCAACCCTAAAGCAGGCAGAATAGAGCAGTGGTAAAAACACCAGATCTAGAGTCAGATCCTGGCTCCGGCACTTAAAAGCTGAGTGACACCAAGCAATTTAATTACCTTGAGTCTTAGTTTACTCATCTGTAAGATGGAAATAATAAGAGCACATGTCTACTGGGGATATTGTGAGAATTTAGTTAAATCATCCAGGTGAAGTGCTTAGCACAACTCAATAAAAATGAGCGGTGAGGAGGAGGAAGAGAAGGAACAGCTCATGACCCTGGAAGTCAAAGCTGAGATTATAACGCGTGAAATCCTGGGTTTGCCTTGCCTCTCCACTTAAACGATTAGCACCTTGAGTGCAAAACATTGAGTACATTTCTTTGCATTTTCTAATATACTTTATATGTAGGGGGACTTATAAAAATTACTTGTCACCTGAGAGAGATAATCTGGGCTCACTTATAATACCCTACTCAGATTCTTGTAATCGTATAGCACATGCTACGAAGCATACAAGAGTAAATAATTAAATTTAAAAATGTCACCCACTTCTGAAATGCAGCACCACCCTCTGTCTATTTCTATGTGCTGTCCTGCCACTGATACATGAAGGAGTGCCTGTTTTGTTTCCCTCACCCACATTTCGACTTCCTTCTTTTACTTCCTTCCCAGCTGACTAAACCAGTTGTTCCCACAGTGTCTGTGGGATATGTTTAGAGAAACGGATCACTAAAGAATAACCAGAACTAAGTTTTTTTTCCCTTTCCTGTTCCAAACTACTTTTAAAAATTCAACTGCTCCTGATTTTATTCCATGGAGAGGCAAATTTTAAAAAAAGGCAAACAGGGCAGAGAAAAAGCATCCAATTTATCAGGGATATGAAACTAAAACTGAAGACATATGTGAAGGATAAATGAAGGGGGAAAGTCAATGTGGGCATCAACCACGGGTTCCGTTTAAAAAGGGAATAACATTCCTCTAATAAGATAACTGCTCTACAGTTGGTTCATCAAACCCACTGGCTCTTCAAGCAGCCCTTGGCTGGCCACCTCACGATTCATGTCTTTCATAGCTACCACTAAGCTAGGTATTATATTGTTGTTATGAAGGCTACTATCATTTACTGAGCGCTATTATGACCAGACTTTTTGCTAACCCTTCATATGCACAACCTCCTTTAACCTGACCTGGGAGGAAACTGAGGCTTACAGAAGTTAAGAAACGCCCCGAGTCTCTCAGCTGGCCGGTGGTAGAGCAAAGATTCAGTACTTCAGAGGCCAAACTTTAAATCACCTAGGAATATGCTGGTGGGAGGTGGGACTCCTGGTTGAAGTCTGAGGCGAGGGGACATGTGTAGAGACAGATTAGCATAGAACATCTATGAAAACAACTTTCAAATAAAGTAACTGACTCAAAACAGTAAAACTATTGCCAGATGGCAGTTTGAGAATGTGTGAACTCAGATCATGGAAACCCAGGACACAGGAGGAAGGACAGTAATTTGAGGGCTTGTCCCATTTGGTTGGACAAAAGTTTGCAAACTCACATGTTTCCTAGGACAAGACAGGTAACCTACAGGTTTCTTTTGACATAGACACACTGGAGTAGTAAACACACACACTCCTCACACACGAAAGAGAGCTCTTTCCTGCTTATTTCGAAAGGTGTCACCCTTTCAGTCTTTCATTTCCCCATTTTTGTTAGATAAATGGGTATAAGAAATACTTCACATTTCTCTTTTAATTTTAAAATGTGAAATATTTTAAATTATTTAAACATACTGAAGTATAAAATTAACAACTATGTACTCAACACCCAGTTTTATCACTCTTCATTTTGCCATATTTGTTACAAATGTTTTCCCCCCAGTAACAAAACATTAGGGACAGAGCTAAGTCTCTCTCTCTCTCTCTCTCTCTCTCTCTCTCTCTCTCTCTCTCTCTCACTCCCTCCCTCCCTCCCTTCCTCCCTCCCCACGCATACTAATCAGAATTGGGTGCTTCATCATTTTGTGCATATTTTATACTATCTTGTATACATATATAGACATTAACACTATGCAGTACTATTTTGCCTGTCTTCAAATTTTAAAGAAAGCTATCATACTAAGCATATTCTGCAACTTGCATTTAGCTTAATATACTTTGCTCTTTACCTAGTTCGATACATGAGTTCTAACTCACTCATTTTAACTGCTGTAGAATATTCCACTGTACGACAGACCAAAATATATTTATCAACTTATTCAACTGTTGATAGAAATTTTAAGTCATTTCCCATTTTTCACTCATTCAAAAAATGCTTCATGAACACTCTTGCATCTGTTCCCTGTGCGCAACTGCTACAGTTGTTTCTCTCTAGGCTATACCGCAAGAAGTGGATTCCCTAGATGGAAAGGCATGGATATCACTTTATTAGATACAGGTATTGCCAAGTTGCTTAACAAGGCAGCTGAACCAATTTATTTTCCCACCAACAATGTATGAGTTTCTGTTTTTCTACATTCTCACAAACACAATACTTGGTTTTGTCTGACTTTCAACTGTTGCCAACGTGATAGATGTGAAAGGGTATTTCTTCATTGTTTTATTTTGTATTTCCCTGATTACTCATGATTTGAGCATCTTTGTAAGTGTGTTTATTGGCACTCAAATATCCTCTTCTGTGAACTCCATATTCATATTCTTTGCCTATTTTTCTAGTGAGGTGTTTCATTTTTACTTACTGTAGAAGTTTTTATCTGTTATATGCTTTGCAAATATCTTCACTGGGTATGTGGTTTGTCTTTGTTTTTGTGTCTCTATTGAACAGAAAGTTTAAATTTTAATGAAATCAAATGTATCTTTAAATCTACGCTTTATCTCTAAAAGATATGGTTTGTACTTTGTGTGCTTAGGAACACTTTTCCTTCTTAAAATTAAAAAATTCTCCTATATTTTCTTCTAAAAGTTGCAAAGTTCTCTTTCTATATTTAGGCCTAATTGACCTGGAATTAATTTTCGTGAAGGTGCGAGATGAGATCTAACTGTACTTATTTCTACACGGAGAACTAATTGCCCCTGCACCAGTTATTGAAAGGTCCATCCTTTCCTTGCTCATTTGTAATGTACTGCTCTGTCTTATGTCAAGTTTCCATATATCTGTGGATATGTTTCTATTGTCTATAATATGTTCTACTGTTATCTTCGTGTATCCATGCACCAATTCTACTATTGTAGCAACCAGAACTTTATAATAAGTCTTGATATCTGGTAGAAGTAGTCCTTTCTTTTGTGTGCTTCAAAATTATCTTAGCTATTATTGGCTCTTTACTCTTTCTTATGAATTTTATAATCAGATTATCACGTTCCTCAAAACATTTTTCTAGGACTTTCAAATAGCATGGCACTGAATTTAGATAACTTTGGGGTGAATTTACATCTGTGTGATATTGAGTTTACCTATTCATGAACATGGTTTATCTCACCATTTACTCAGGCATTCTTTTATATCCATTATATATATTTTGCTCTTTTGTTAGATTTATTTCTGAATACCTTATAGCTATTTTTATATCATGAATGAAATCATTGGTCCTCTAGCATTTTTCTAATTGATTACTATTAAGAATGCAATTTTAGTGTACTCCTCCTCTTTTGGCAACCTTGGTGAATTATCTTATTTTTAATGGCTGATCTGAAGATTTTCTTGAATATTTTTAAGCAGATAATCATAGCATATGGAAATAAGGATAGTGTTTTTTTTGCTTCCTTTCTACCTCTTACATATCACAGTCAGTCCCCTCCCCTCTGCCTCCTCTCCCCAGACTTACTGCAACCATTAGTACCTACAGCACAGCTGAACTAAAAAGCGATTAGGGGTATTCTTATTTTGTTTTTGTCTTTCAATGGACATCCTTTTCAAACTTCACTATTAATCATGATGTTTGACAAGGGTTTTTATCAGCTCAAGAGTTTTTTGTTGTTTTGTTCAATAATGAGTGCTGAGTTTTATCAAATGCTTTTCTGAGTCTAACTGAAATGACTGCATATCACTTTGGGTTACTCAAACTGTGGGTTGGGACCCATTCGATCATAATGAAATAAATTTAATGTATTGGAAGGCCAGAATCTTTTTTAAAGAAACAACAAGTATAACAGAGGGTACCAGACTATATCCCAAGAAAGTTTCATAAAACTTTTGTTTCAGCTTCTTATACAAACACACATATATATGCTCCTGAGTTGCTAAGTAAAACATCCTTCTTATTGTGTTTTTTAAAAAGTTTGAAAGTCACTGATCTATACTATTTTTGAAGCATAAATAGTATAAACATCTTATTGTAAGATTTTCATAAATATAAACAACACAATGTTTAGTTTTTGTTCATTTAAAAATACCCAGCTTTTCCTGATATTATAATTATTTAAATATTATTAAATATCATTTTTTAAATGTTATTTTTAAATATTACTAATATTAAAAAAAGAAATCAGGGCCGGCCAGTCGCTCAGGTGGTTGGCGCGCCATACTCCTAATGTCGAGGTCGCCAGTTCGATTCCCACATGGGCCAGTTAGATTGTGAACAATGGCTCTCCCTAGAACTGGGCTGCCATGAGCAGCCGGCGGTCAGTGTGAGGGGCTGTGCACTGCTGTGTGCTGCTGTGGGCTACCAGGTGCTGCCATGAGCGGCGGGTGGCCAGTGTGAGTGGCCAGCAGCTAACGTGAGGGGCCATGCACTGTTGTGTGCTGCCGTGGGCTACCAGATGCTGCCATGAGCGGCGGGTGGCCAGTGTGAGTGGCCAGCGGCTAGTGTGAGGGGCCGTGCACTGTTGTGTGCTGCTGTGCGCTGTTGTGAGCGGCCAGCCAACCAATGATCAGCGACCAACCACCTCAGCCAGGGGAGCACAAGGCGCTCAAGGCTCACAATACCAGCACGGGCCAGGGAGCTGTGTCCTACATAACTAGACTGAGAAACAACAGCTTGAACTAGAGTGTGTGTGGTGGAGGGGGGAGGCAGAAGAAGGGGAAAAAACAAAACAAAACAACAAAAAAAGAAATGATAATCTTTTATGGACAAAATGACCCACATTCACAGAAAAACGTGAAGTCACTCAAAAGTAACAGAAATAAACTAAGCATGAATTTCTGACAAGGACTCTTCTTCAAGGATCACTTTTGCAAATTTTATATGTGTGTAATTTCTAGGACTAGGGTATACAGCCTTCATCATATTTTCAAATGTATCTGACTTTGAAAATGGACATAGCTTCTACTCCAGAAAGTTCACTGTTAGTTTATACTTCCAAAATCAGAAGGTAACTTGGCATTCGTACTATTTAATTACATTTTCTGTCCTGTTGCACTGAGTCTGGCTTACTCATCTCTTAGCTGTTACATTACCTCATCCTTTGCTGACTAACTGCCTAGACTTGTCAGTGGTTATAAAAACAAATATGCCCTCGAACTCCACCCATACACATATAACCATTCAGTGTTTCTCTTTGCCAATCACTCTGGAAACCTTCCTTTAGGACATTTAAAGATTTTTCTTTGTTGTGATCAGAAGTAGTATTACTCACTCTATTCATTGGATTTATTTCTGTAAGATCATTATGCTCATTATGATTTGTCACCAGTGAGACTATTTAAAAGAAGGCAACTCCCAGAGGAACTGCAACACATTCTGCACAATGGCAGCATTGCGAGTAGAAATATCTAACTCAACAAAGGGACTACTTAAAAGACAACAATCATTTGGGGGTAATAATTTTGTTTTTTAAAACTCATATTCCCTTCTTGATATCCCATGTATGCTGATGTTCTCTATGAAAGTCACTTTTCAAACAATCCAGTATTACAGACATTTTAGAAACCACAGGGTTCATCTTAGTAATGATGCTGATTTTTCTTGAGTGCCCAGTAAGTACTATGAGTCTAAAGAATACAATATCACTGCTTCCAATTGTAATTTTTCAAACTTCTTCTAATTCTGTAAAGCTATGCTAATTCCCTCACTGCTTCTTGATGTATAGAACGGTATCCAAACTGAAACAAAGCTGTCTTTACAGTCTTAAAAAAAAGTCTCCCAAGTTAAATGACATAATAAGCATAAATGTGTAAGTGCACTAAACAATCTATTATTTTTATGTAAAGTTATAATACCCAAAGCAGTATTTTTAAAATCACAGCAACCTGTTCACAGCAATTACATCTGGTAAGTGGGACTGGCAGGAGTAGATAAGGAAAAGAGAGACTTCCTATTTTTGTTTTTTAAATACTTTTGTATTGGTTAAATAAACACTTTTCAGTGGGAAAAAAATGAATAAAGAAAAAGGGCACAATTATAAAATCAAGAATCTCCACATTTCATTCTGCGCCATGTCATCCCCACCTCTAATCTCCTTCTAGACTGCAGCACTTTGAGAGCAGGGACCTTGTGTGTCTTCTGTACAGTTCTGTCTCCCACAGAGCCATCCCCATGGCAGATGCTCTGCATCTGGATGATCATAGAGGTGGAGGCAATGGGAGCCGGATGATTCAACAAGCCTTGAAGTGAGCATTAAAACAGCACTTCTTTTTAGAAGTAAAGAGGGCCAAAGTTTTGCCACCCTGAAGCTGCCTTAAGAAATAAGACGAAGAAAAAACCTTTGACTCCCCCCTTTCCTGCCCAAGAGATTCAGACAGAAAAACCTGCTTCAGGAAGAAAATCTTAGGATGCTGCTTTAGCCTAATTTGAATTAAGTATGGTAAATAGGGGACTTCAGGCAGGGGCCTATTAACTAGATACCCCATGTCCCATGGTTTCTGAGTTGCCTGGCAATAATTTGCCTGCCATGTGTGTTTCCTCCTCCTCACCTACATGTAAATTGCCCATTATCACTTCTGAAATCTAATACCCTGTCCCCCCCCCCTTTTCTCTTTTGTCCAAAATGTCATATATACCCAATGTGGCCTCACTGTCTTTGGAATTTTCATGCTTATGTGAATTCCCCAGGTACATGTATTAAAACTTGATTTTCTCCTGTTAATCTGTCTGGTAATTTGATCATTAATGCACCTAGAAAGTGTGAGGAAACGTTTTTTGGTTTTTTTTTTTAGTCCCCATAGAAGGTAGACTTTAGAACAAAAACATCTATTACCTTCTCCCTTTGAAATGCTGGTTAGTATCTATTCACAACTCTAACTGCTCTGCTCCTTGAATATTTAGACCCCTATTTGAATGGGATGGTCAAAGTAACCCTCTAGCAGGCAAATAATGGCTTAGGTCACAATTACTACGATTTTGAGAATATCATCCTAAGTGTATGTCTCAAGTCCAATGGACCCGACTCAGGTGTGACATTCTTCTTTGGGACTATTAGCTAAAGGCTAGATATCTGTTGAAGAGATTATAACTACTTCACTCTTATTATTTCTAAACTCTGAATTCAAATCTATGCCTTGCTACCCAACAAACTCGCTTCATATTCGGTCACGCTTGTCAGCAACCTATCACTTTCCCCATGAAGGTCTTACACCTAAACTTCAGCCTCATCTTAGGTCACAAGTCACAAATATAGGTGCCTACACAGGGACCAGGAAGAGAGCAGTGTGGGGCATGGCTGGAGAAATTAACAGCAAGTAACAACGATATGTAACAACCACTTCTCAGTTCCAGACTATGAACTTATAAAGAACATGGCAGGTAGAAATGAGTTCTGACATCCTCTATCCTGAACTGTAAAAGACAATACTATGCAAAGAGGCCATGGGTTTAAATGAGGTCAAGCATGCATGAAAGCTGCTATTGACAAACCTGTCCCAAATTTGCTGAAGGGGTGTTTGGGATTCCCCGTAGCTTTTTCCAACTGAAAGAGTCTCCAAGCATCGTTCATTACATTCTTCTCATGTTCTGAATCAACTGCATTCACCTCTCTGTCTTTGCAACTCTCATCAAACAAGGGGCACAGAAAAAACTGTGCAAACCTAAGGGTGTGAAACATAATTTGAAAGCTGTTATTCTAAAAGAATGGCCTTTAAAAAATGTTTGAAACTTAACAGATAGGAAATAGGAATTCTATAGAACCAGAAAAAACTACCATTGCTAAGAAAAAAGGAATATAAAATATGTTCTAAGTAACAGATGAAAAATATAATGTAGGACATATATAAATTCAGAGAAGTCAATCTACCCCAGAGATATTAAATAATTAGTCAAAAAGATTAACACCTCCGATTCTGACACCAATTCCCATGTGTTTTTTCCACATCACCAAGCAATTCTCCAACACCAGCTGGATATCCTACAATTCAACTCAATTCTGACACTACCTGAAAATCAGACAGCAACACATCCCACAAGGTAAGGGCTCAGTCCTACAAGACACTTCCTCCCCTCCCTTCAGATGCCAATCATAAGTCCAGGTTGTCACCTAGGCTTCTGACCAACTCTCTGAGGATGCCATGACCTCCTCCTCAGGTTCAATTAATTTACGAGAGAACCTCACAGGGCTCAGAGAAACATTTTACTTACTAGATCACTTTATTATTATAAAGGATATAATTCACAACAGCCAGATAAAAGAGATACAGATGCACAGTGCAAGGTATGAGGGAGGGGGTTCAGAGCTTCCATGCCCTTTGAGCGTGCCTCTCTCACCAAATCTCCATGTGTTCACCAACCTGGAAGCTCTTCAAAGTCTGTTCTTTTGGGTTTTTATGGAGCCTTCATTAATAGGCATGACTGATTAAATCACTGACCATTTGGTGACTAAACTTAATTTCCAGCCACTCTCCCTTCCTCCGACTTCTAGGGTGGAGGATGAGACTGAAAGCTCCAACTCTAACAACTTGGCTGGTTCCCCTGGCAACCAGTTCCCCTCGGGCTATTGGGGCTTCCCCAAAGTCCTCATTAGCATAACAAAAGACTTTTTTTATGGCTCTCATAGCTTAAAAAATTAGGCCCAGAAAAGACCAAATATGTATTTCTTATTATAAATCACAATATCACAATACCAAAAGGCAAGGCAGACATATGGAGAAAGCAATAATCTATTTAAGATTTGAAATTTTGGCATATCTATGAAAATCCTTGTTATACATGGCTAATTCAAAAAGGAAAAAGCAGGTGACAGTTCATAGGCAAATAAATCTTAAATTTACAGTTTTAGGTGCAATTTCACTAAGACTCAGACATTTCAGGACAAACTAAGTGACCTACTTTTAAAAGGCTCTACTTGAATTTTTTTCTTCTTATGGAGAAAAACAAACAGACCTACTTTAATTAGTGGAAAAGATAATGGAATGAAAAACCATGACATAATAGTCTAAGACATAACTATGGGCTTTTGTGAAATATTGAGTATTTTAAAATCTTAATAAGCAGTGGTTAATCAAATTACATGGCACGCAACTCAAACTTAAGTAACCAATATGCTTTTCTTGAGGCTATTCTTTTAATAGCAGTACCAAAGTTTAACTAAGATACTTTTAGTTAATAAATTAACTCTCTCCTATATCAGGTTGCAATTTAAATCATGATTTCATATAGTAATTCTTAAGAAACTTTAGACCCCATCTTATGAAAACATGAATTCAGAAGAAGCCGAGAGCAGAGGCTCTTTCTGAATGAAACTACTATTCAGTGGGCCTAAGAGACTCCGGCATCTATAAACCTCTCAGCAACTGCAACTCATGGTCCAACTGTCAAAGAGGCTATTGTTATTTGATATTTATTTTAAGCACAATACTGTGCTAAGCACTTTACACATACCAATCCAAAGAGAAATCCATCCATCTGGAGTCTATAATCAAAGACACATGGAAACAGCTATTTCTAGACATGTCACTCCTTTTATCTACCTCAATACATTCAGATTGGGAAAATGCCTACTAGTTACATACCATAGCTGGACACACCTCCATAAAGGGTCACGATTATGACACCGTATAATCAATTTTTTTTTTAAAGATGCTCTTATACAAGTGGTTTTTTTACTCTCAGCCAAATAACAGACATCCTCCATCATACAGAGATCTATTATATGAACATTTGCCACAGCATTTATAAAGCAGGAAATTAAATTCAGTGTATGATCCCAGGGAACTCATTCATGTTAGTCTTCTGGGAATACACTGAAAGATGATTACACCTCAAAGCCTAAAGATTGAAACATAAGCTAGAATAAGTAAGACACAGTCTGCTTTGACTCAGCCATGGATCCTGAACCTATGCATTTGCCCTGTTAATGTTCTTTGCACTAGGGAATAAATTCAGATTTAAAAAAACACACAAATAAACAGAATGACTATTATTAATGTAAATAAACAAAGTCGACAACTACTAAAACTGTTAAGTCAAACTTTATTGCAGACCCATTAAAACGCTACAGATTACACCTTCTTGGTAACACAGAAAACTATAAAAACTCACCAAGAAAAACTACACTTTGAATAATGAATCAAATCACAGATATAACAAAAAATTAAAAATTGTTAGCTGTATAGAAAATTGACCAAGAAATTAAATTGGCCTAAGGGAGCTTGCTCCAGAAAATACTTTCACAAATTGTCCCCCGGGGTTGAAACAGCAGGTCAAAACATTCTGTATCTACTAAGCATCCCTGAGAATAGAGGAACTAAAGGAAAATAGAGTATTTAAGTTCTAGCATTCTGGAACAAAAATATGTTTGAAAAGAGATCCATGGCACTATTACAGTTTATTCTTCATCACCTGCTTCATATGTAATACCAATTAGAATGGGAAGAACTGGCGAAAATTTTATAAGTCAATAAAATATTTTTAAGTCTGAAGGCTGGTTTAAAGTTATGCCATTATTTTTCCTCTATCACAAAGTAAATATATGAGATCACTTATTATTTTTCTTTTTTATAAGACCCTGGGGGGAAAACACTGATTAAAATACCTTTTGTTAAGCTATCAAGCTATGAAAATATCTTTGTAAAAATAATAATTGTTACTGTTATTATTAATGTGATAAGTGCAGAGTATTCAGCATTACCTGTCTAGAGCACCTTCCAGGTGTTCATGGGAAACATCAAAATAGTAATTGGTATGCTCTCCACTAGTAAAAGCATTTGAACTTCCTGCGTGTTCACTGAGAAACTGGCTGTATTCATTTTCTTTAGGGTATTTCTTTGTTCCCAAAAATAGCATATGTTCACAAAAATGACTCAAGCCAGCAATATTTGGAGGATCTGACAATGAACCTGAAAGAGTAGAGAAAACATATATATAATAAGTCATTTATTTATGTTGAAAGATGTCAAGTACTGATAAATTACAGATGATTTGAAACTTCTGTTAGCATAACAACTCCCACCACACAATCAGAGAATGTTAAGCATAGGCTGTTCTAAAATGGTATTAATTCTAGCCCCATTTTTTTCACATTAATTAGTTGGTGACCTTGGGCAGATTTTAACCTCTCTGGACATTCATTTCCTCACATATCACACTGGAGGAAAAGAAAGAACTGAATTCACTGTTTCTGTTGTTTTGCAGGAAACAATACAGCATAGTGCTATGAGGTTTGGGGGTTAGCAGCTCTACTAACTGTGAAACTTTGAGCACAATATTTTGCCTCCGTCACTTTTCTATATGTATATATACCTAACTTAAGAGGTTTTGTGTGAATATAAATTAGATGGGATTTGCAAAGCACACTGCATTGTGCTTGGCAATAATTATTTGTTCAACATATGATGGTTATTACTTTATTTCCTCAATTTTAAAATGGCACCGAGTTAAATAAAAGCTTTTCAGAGAGGCAAAAAGGAAACATGCCTCACTAAATGTATATACAGATAAGAAACAACCTGATTAAAGCAGCATGAAATGTGGAAGAAATGTGCACACAATAATCTAGGAAATACGTTTCCTAGTGTACCAAAAGTGTACAAAAGTAAAAGCATTAGAACTGTTACTGTAAAGCAGGGGTGTCAAAACTGCGGCCCTCGGGCCAACTGCGGCCCGCAATCCATTGTTAATTGGCCCACAGAAAATTCCAAAAATATATTTAGTTTACTTAAATAAACCAGGTGAGGCAATACTTACTTCACCTCGAGTGAGTGGCCCGGCTGTTTGTGTATTTTACCGCATATGGCCCTTGGTAAAAAACGTTGAAAAAAGTGTGGACACCCCTGCTGTAAAGGATGGGAATGAGTTTTCTTGCTGCTGGGCCACCTTAGCTGGGAACCTAACAAGATGCCCTTGGTAAATGTAAGATGATTTGACTTAGACAATTATAGATTACCAATGACTGTACAGGGCTGCTGTACAGAGTGAGGTACATCAAACTGCTAACTATCAGGTCTTTATTGGCAGAAAGATGGAGCGTTCTAATAAATGTCAACACAAGGTCAATGAAACTGAACAAAGCTTAATTCATAATGTTAGACTGTACCTATGTGCACATCAAGTGCTGCTGATGACTTATCCGTGGTGGGATCGCTGATGAGAAGCACTTGGATGCCATTGGCTAGCTCTAGCCCACGGTATTCTCGCTTGTCTTCGGGAGATTTGATAATGTGATTTTCTAGTCTCTTGATAGCTGGGTTATTCATTTTGCTGTAAGTCCTTTTTTGAAAACTTAAAAGAAAAAAATTATTAATTATTAGATTGTGGCTACTTTTCTTTTCAGAACAAAGAATAACATCAAGTAAACCCATATAGTACATCATCAGATTAAAAAAAACAAACCTGGAGGAAGCTTTTTATAGCCTATCTATACAGATAATACAGAGTGTTATCAGTCCACTCCTCCCTCTTACTCATCATCCTTTCAGAGAAATGCTAACAATATTGTTTTCACGGAGCCCTATTTGTATCTAGGACAGCACATGGATGGGGATTTGAGACAGGATGGGTTGGGCCATGAGTTGGTCAATATGCTGACCTAGAATAGTTTTCAATTACCAATAACTGCTTTCCCACACATTTCAGAGGCATCTGTTAGAGTTAAGTGAGGTGAGAGGTGTAAGAATTATTATGTCATCCAAAACATTGCTCAACCTGATAATATTCAAAGAGAGGGCAGATCTAGAACTCAGCAGTCTGGTATGTACATGCTCAGAACAGGGAACAATCTCCAAAGAGGAAAAAAATTCTGTGAAGTCCTAACACAAAGAGACCTAGGCTGTCCTATGAGGGTAGCAAAAGTAAGGACAAAAACAAAGTTGGAAGGATCCCAAGTAATTTTTGAAGTCTGATGCAGAGGTGAGTGCCAGAGCAGGAACAAGTCCAGTGATCTTAACAGAGAAGTCAGATAAATTCTCTTACAAAGGACCTCCCTTCTTCTGATAGTCCTCTCCTTTCTTCTCTAGGAAAGCTAGAGTTACAGTGATGGGAAGGGACTATCAGCACACAGTCTTATAGGGAAGGTTTTTTTTTTCTCAGAGCCTGAGGTATGCGTGTTTTTGAGACTAAGAGTGGATGCTATTTTTGTCTATGTTGGGAACTGCTTAAAAAACTAAAACCTGACCTATTAGTAGGTCAATAAACTAATCAAGTATAGCCAAAAACATACCTGAAACTATAGAGGAAAACTGTCCCTGTGCTAGCACATTTGCTTCTCACCTGGAAGACAAAAGAAGTGGATCTGACTGCTCCTTAAAGACTGACAGACATCCAGATTTAAAAGCAAACCAGAGGGGATATGAATAGGCACGCAATTATATTGGAAAAACTCTTTATTTGGGGGTGTTAAAATCTCTGGAGATTAATGGAGGGAAAATTCCAGTTTGTTTTTGTCAGGATACCTTCCTCTATAAAATCATCTGTAACTTTTCTTCTGAGTAATAATTGATAAACCAAAGAGGTTTGTCTGTTCCTATTGTCTCCTGTCTCTTCTTTTGAGGAGTACATTTGTAATATTAAAGATCAATACTGTAGGTCATACTAATTGTATAATAATACTGGTTTTAAAAAATCACATAGTACTTTACAGAGAAAGTGCTAATAATCTTGCCCTATTTATAGTAAAATTGTTTTGAAAAATAAAGTATAAAATATAATGCTAACATTTCTGTAATATAAGGCCACCGTTGGAAAATTCTAAAGTAATCTGGAATGAAAAGGTATTATTAACAACTTTCTACTTCATTAGCCATAAACCACTTTAAAATCAGTCAGAGACACATGAAAATATCTGAATGAAAAGCCTTAAAAATTGGTGTTTTGCGGTTAAAAAAAAAAAAGCTCAGGGTAACAGGAAATGGTCTACCTAAGCCTCCAAGGAAGGGCACAAGAATATTAATCCTGGGTAAGGTATTTCCCAAAGGAGAACCTGTTTGGACTGCCACAGATGCCTTCAGTAAAAAGCTGGTTTCAAAGACCTTAATTTAGGTTCAATAGAAATTACTATTTAAAAAAAATAAGTTCCAATCTAGCAGCAACATTAACATTCAAGAAGCCGTGAAGCAGGCTCCATTGAGACCCACAGCCAGGATGGCAACATTACAAGGCGACATTAAGAAAGCTCAGTATGTACCACGGAGATGGCCTCAGCTCCTCCCTGCAAGGCTCTACTAGAGGAAGGGAGGGGGCTGAGGGTCTAGTCATGGATTCACCAAGTGGGAGCAAAAGCTAAATGTTACTGCCATTGTTTACACCCAAAGCCCTCTACTGTGCTGGCCCCAGTTAGTCTGATTTGGGGGAAACAAAAGTTACAAATGATTAAAATGTGATGATAATGATGGTGGTGGTGGTGATGGTGGAGCTCTAAAACTTCTGTCCAATCCACAACCATAATGGGGAGATGAAATACAGGTGACTTCGTTAGGACAAATTGTCTTATTCTACGAGAGGTGAAAAATTCATTATAATTAAGATAACCACCCTCAACTATAGGCTACATTCTGTACTTTTTTCGGGATTCAATTTCCCTTGTCCAGATTTTCATTTTCTTAAAGGAAAAAAATAGAGTGGATTGCTATTTTTGTCTATAATCATAGTCCATCACAGGCTATAACTCATTTAGACACTGAAGCTAGGCCTGATTAATATCCATGGTGTGGCTGAGAATAAAAAGATAGATATATTCTATAAGTCAAACATAAAAATTAGTTGAACTACTTTTAGACATTTGTACATGAGATCCAGGACAGCTATAAATTTCCAAGCTGGCAATACTCCCAAATCAAATATTATGACTTCTTGAGGAAGTAAAATCCAAAAGGAAGAGTAGCAACATTTTCAAACGAGCCTCATCCCCAGCAATCCATATTCAGTAGGCACAGCCTAGCATTACCGATAGTGTATCTATCAACGTGTCCCACCACAATTAGATTCTCACCTGGAAAACTGAAGGAAATGACCTGGAACTCCTCTGATGATGAATTCATCAACAGCTTCCCTGTCTCTGTACTTATACTCACGAGATCACATGTCTATCCAATCTCACCTCATTAGCATAAATAATTTATTTATTGCAAGTGTTCTCCAATGTACGCCAAAGAGTGAGCAAGCAAGTATTCTGACTTTTAGATGACAAGCTAACTCAAATGCTTTCCCAGACATTTATTTGATTATTTTTAACCTGTGAAAGTCAAAATCTGAGAAGCAATAAAATTAGTTTCAATTTCAGGGACATACATTGGAAACTTCCTAATAAGGCACAGCACTGTTAGTATTCAGCACTCTGATAAACGAGAGAGATCGTCATCACAGCATATTTTGTAATTTTGTTCAGATTTAAAACAATGACTGAAAACACAAGAAGGTAAAAGCAGGAAGAACCGTCGGATGTTATCTAGTCCTTCGTAGTTCATGGACCAGCAACTCCTACTCTTCCTGGAAGCTTGTTAAAAATGCAAAACATCAGAAACCACCAGGGACCTACTGAGCCAGAATCTGCATTTTTTTCTTTTTATTTTTTTTTAAGTGTGTTTTTCCAGGACCCATCAGCTCCAAGTCAAGTAGTTGTTTCCATCTAGTTGTGGAGGGCACAGCTTGCAGTGGCCGAGGTGGGGATCGAACCAACCACCTTATTAAGAGCACCACACTCTAACCAACTGAGCTAACCAGCTGCCCCCAGAATCTGCATTTTAACAAGATCCCCAGGTGGGCTAGTCCCCTCATCTTACTTATAAGGAAACTGAAGCTTAGGGACATTAAATCACTTGTCCAAGATCATACAGCAAAAGTTACAATTATAATTCGGTTCTTAACTCCTAGTCCTGTGCACACTCCAGCCCCCACCCCATAAGCAAACATTGAAGGAGGCCTGTTAAGATGAGACACTACAGCATGCACGTTGGCTACAAAGATGAGTACACCAGAGCCCTTGCTCTGAAGGAACCCAGACTAGCAACAGATATGAAAACAAGTGATTATCTTTTAAGTGTGGTGACAAAGTTGTCCCCAGGACACTAAGGGAGCAACGAAAGAGGGGCACCTAATTGTCTAGAGGGGAGAGAGAAAAAAAGAGTAGATGAGCAGAAGCATGCCAAGTAAAAGGAAGGGAATACCTGAGCAAAGGACTGGTGGTAAGAAAAAAACACGAGGCACATAGAGAAAAAAACAGAGCTTGGTGTTAACAGAACAACAACCAGAACTTCCACTGAGACATCATGGACTTTTATCTAGACACGTAAAGACCTAAATTTTAGGTTTGCAAAAACAAATTCCCAAACAGGTCATTTCCAAATTCCCATACCAAGAGGAAATTTTTCTGCAAATAACCTTTTCTCTCATATCTCTTGAAGCGTTCCACAGCGTATTGAGTAGGAGATTGACAAACTTTACTTTGCCTTTTGTTTCCTACCCACCCCATTGCCTCAGACATATTTAACGTTAGACCTGGTCCATTTCTAATCTCTAAATGAATGACCTATAAACCCAAACAGGAGAATGATCATGCTAATAGTCAATTATACGTCAAACCCTCCCTTTGATGGAATCCATCCACACCCAAAACCACAGGCAGAAGTTGAGCTTACCTATGGCACTCCCCAATGTGGAGGAGGAGGCCAGGGAGAAAATGCCTAGAATCAGAACCACACAAGAAACATGCTTTCTTCCCCATAGAAGCCAGAGATAAGTAAGAGAGAAGATCAAGGTAGTGGTGGTATAAGCCCTGGGAGGCCTCGCTAGAAGACCACACATTCCCAAATACTATTCATGTTACTTGACCTAAAAAATAACGACATGTCTTAGGAAACCATCTTCCCAGGCCTCTTCAGTTATAGGGAACCAGTACATCTCACCTCATACACCAGCTAGATCACAAAGGTGGGTACAAACTACAATCCTGTCAATTGAATCCTATTTTCCCATGATGAGAGGCTTTCTTTGCCTTTGTTCCAGGCAAAATGTCAGCTGTTCTAACTCTTGCCCTCTGGAAAGGAGTTTACAATGAAAAAAATAAACCTTTAAAGGAATAAGGGTGGTTGCAATTTAAAGGAACCCTACAGCAGTATCGTTTTAGAGATATGTGCTTTTGCAAATGTTGGTGCACGGGTATCTATGGTTGTTCATTCCCAAAGTGACAGGCTTATGCGCAAGAGGAAGTAATTTTCCTCTACGTTTCCATGTTCTTTTGGCTGATCTAATAATTAAATCGACAAGAGACAGATTAACAAGAGAAGATAACCAAATTTAATTAAATATGTATGTATGGGAACCCCACATACATGAGAGTCAGTAACCCCACATACATAAGAGGTCTAGATACAGAAAGGTAAAAGTGGTGTGTATGACATTCTGAGCTAAGGAAAGGTAAAGTGCCTTGGGGATTCAGAGGGGAAGAAGGTCATTCACAGAATAAGAGCAGATGTTCAGTAATTACAAATTTGCCCTGCCCTATAGATCGGTCATAAAAAGTTATTTTTGGTGACAACTCTTGTTGATGTGAGAATGTCCAAACCTTTAGAGACTTTTTTATGAGTTTATCTGAACCAAACTGACAACAATTGCTGAGAAGCAAAATCTCAACAGATTGAGGGGCGGGAGAAAGCAAAGCAGGGAAATCTCTGGCATTGGATAAAAAGTAAAACAGAGACACATAGTTATTTTACATTGGTGGACACAGGATAGTTAATAATGAACATTCATAGCACACAGAGATGGTAAGAAGGGAACAAGATAACAGTGAGGGGTTCGTTCTGTGGTCTCCTGCTCTGGTGGGTGGGTTTTGCCCTGAAGGGTCTGCAAAAAGGGATTATCTGACATTCCAAGGGTATGTTATCTTAGATGCAAAAAGACAATAGAAAACCTCACTTAAGGTCAAGACTGACTTTTGTTAAGGAAGCTACAGGCCTAGGATGAGAATACCCACTACGACGCGCTTTTAGTTAGGAATTTTTGTGTTCAGACCATCCTAGTATGTAGTTACTTTCGGTCTGAATTAGTAAGGCCTGCCATGCAGGCCTCCCCCAAGCTTGTCAGGTTTCTTACGTGGCCTCTTTTTCGTCCGTGCTCTTATTATGGGCAAGGCCCAAATTTAAATTCTTTAAGGGAGAGGTAAAAATTTCTCTTCAGCCCACAGGGTCTCAACTGCCTTCAGCTCAAAATATTCCACATGGGCAAAGTAGTACATTTTGGGAAGCCTGTTCTGAATATCTTCACTTAACATGGAACACTTTAAAGACCTTATGAAGGTTTACCCGAATGAACAAAACCTCCATTTTATACCTCTTGCCATATAGTTAACCACAGAAGGTTTCTTACAGTTGTAGTTTGGGGACCAATGGTGTTTCACAAGTGTGCTTCTTCCGCAGGTAGCCTTCAGATGCCACTGGACAAACCCAATCCTCACAATCACTCCATTTTTAACAGGTTACATGCTTTGTAAAACTGCTAATTTAATGTTTCCATTCTCCCTAAGTAACAAGTCACAGCAGCTGTTGATAGTCATTCTCCTCAACTCCAGATGAGGGGGAAAAAGCTCAGTGCTGAAGTGACTTGCCCAAGGGCACTTACACCTTTGACTTGTGGCAAAGCTGGAACTCTACAGAAAGAGGACGATAGGAGGGGAGGCAAAGGCCATCCTTCTATGGCTTTCCGACTCAGTTCCCGGTTCCCACCGCACAGCCCTCCCCTGACCCCATTCTCCTCCCATACGATCCCAAAGAACAACATGAGGAAACGAAAATTAAAATAGGTCAAAATATATGCTCCCAGAAAAGTTTTCAGTTTCGTACTTCTCCCCCATATAAAACAGATAGGTCGTGGAAGGAGCTTGGAAGAACGCTTCTAATCTGCCAAAGAAGTCCCTGGGCTGAGAACCATATTATCTCACTATGCTAATAAAAAAATGAAAAGAAAAATGTATGGCAGGATTAAACACATAGCAGGTTTAAAGGGAGAGACGTGTGTATAGAATTGTCTCATGCATGAGACGGAATATGAAAATAATTACAACAGTGAATATGATAGGGTCATGAGTAATTTATTTTTTGGATACATAGCCATAGGAACAGGAAAAAAGGAGAAAAATCACATAATCATCTTGGTAGATGCAGAAAAAGTACTTAACTAAATTTAACAACCATTCATGTCCTTAAAAAGAGTCAGCAGGGGAGAGGGAGGGGGTGGGAAAAAAAAGTCAGCAAACTAGAAATAGAAGAGAGGAAAATTCCTTCATCCGAAAAATTAGCTACAAAAACTATCGTATTCAATGGTGAAATAATGCAAACACCCCCATCTCCACAAATAGGATGCCACTATTATCTCTTCTATTCAACACTGTACTGGTAATTCTGACCAGTCCAATAATACAAGAAAAAGAAAACATACACAGATAAGAAAGGAAGGAGGGAAAATAACTAACATTATTCACAGGTGACATGATTGTGTACATAGCCAATCCCAAGAATATACTGATAATTTTCATTTCTGGGTAGGATATAAGTCAGGGGTGTCCAAACTTTTTTCAACGTTTTTCACCAAGGGCCGTATGCGGTAAAATACACAAACAGCCGGGCCACTCACTTGAGGTGAAGTACGCATTGCCTCACCTGGTTTATTTAAGTAAACTAAATATATTTTTGGAATTTGCTGCGGGCCAATTAACAATGGATCATGGGCCGCAGTTGGCCCGCGGGCCGCAGTTTGGACACCCCTGATATAAGTCATGGCAACCTGATTCAGCTTCAAAAACTAGAAAGAGCCCAATAAGTTACAAAAATCACATGTTCAAAGACGTTAGAGAAGTATGGAAGCATTAAGGACTAGAGAAACCGGAATTCCCAAGGGGGAGCGCCTCTGAGTAAGCCCAGGATCCTCACTTGTCTTCTTCTCTGGGGGGTATTTGCCAATTCTGGGTGTGGCCTGAAGATCACGCTTGGCCCAAGCAGAAGGACTTTAGTCCAGGGAGAGAAAGCCAGGCTTAGGGGGGAGCATGAGCTTGGTGTGACCGACTAAAGCCCCAAGATGTCCCAAATTCACAGCTGATTTTTGCCACAGGAGCTTTCCTGAGCTATCACTACATACCTACCAGAATGGCTAAAATGAAAAAGAGAGAAGATATCAAGTGATAGAGAAGTTATGGGGCAACCTAAACTCTCATATGCTGGTGGCAGAAATGAAAATTAATACAACCATTATTGCAACCTGGGAGTATGTACTAAAGTATATATAAAACTGACAATATGGCCTAACAATTCATGTGTTAGGTATATACCCCAAATAAATGCATTTATATGTTCACAGTAATACTATTCATAATCACTAAAACTAGAAATGATCAAATGTCCATGGACTGTGAAAAGATAAACTGTGATATATTCCCACAATGGAATAGTATACGACAATGAAATGAATAACCTAGAACAAAGCGCAACAATAAGGATGAAGCTTACAAGGTTGACTGAAAGAAGCTACATACAAAAGAATAAAGACTGCATCCTCCCGTGCATATATAGAGTGTGAGGACAAGTAAAATCAAGCTATGCCTTTATGTCAGGATAGTGGTCACCCTTGGGGGTGGGGGGTAGTGATTAGGAGGAGGCATGAAGTAGGCTCCTGGGATACTGGTCATACGCTGGTTACATCGGTACGTTCAATTTGTGAAAACTCATCAAGCTGAACACTTATATTTCAATTAAAAGTTTTTTAATTAGTTTTTTTAAAAAACATACAACATAGTAAAATAAAAGGAGGCGGGAGACACATAAATTACTCAAGGCTATAAATATCATCCACCAAAAGTCATCCTGGAAATAGCACCATTTGAATACTGAAAGTACCTATCCATATCAAATAGGTGCTAAACAGAGAAGGCTCACTAAGAAATAATAGTCCAATTAATGTGATAATTATCTAAACCTTCTCAGGTGTGTCCTGAGACAATTTATTCTGCTGATGTCATTCTGGCCACAACAAATAGGAAGCTCATGTAAGGACAGCATCAGGCAACTTGACGAAGTCAATAATAAAGGAAGTCTTCAATCATTATGCATAATTTGAAACTAGTTTTTAGTAATTACTTACGTTATTATTTAAAAATAGAACTTTATGTTCCCAGCAAGCAATTAAAAGTGACAAGCCATAAATGTAATCATGTAAGCAAAAAATAAGTAAAAGCAAAATGATTCAACTTTGAATAAATTCTCCCCTCAACAATTTTCGACATTTACATCAAACAACAACTTCTAACCCGGAATTTGATTTAGATAGGTTCTGTATTTTAAAATAATATAAAAAGAATACTATATCAAGTTAACATTTCTTCAAACTCAGAATTAATTTTACATACAGGTATATCTTCCTCATAGATGCTCCATGATCCCAGAAAAACAAGGACAGTTCAAGGATCCCTGTCATGGTCTCTAAAGAGTCATTTAAATCACAGGTGAGGAAGAGTTATCAACCTGTAACTAATTCTCTGAAGAGAGCCCTCTAAGGAAAGCAAATCACAAACACCCCATACTCTGTATTCTGGATGTATCTCCATTTGAGGGCTCAGTTCCACCCGTATGTACACCCTGCTTCTCACAGAAAGAGTCACGTAATGCTGGCTCAGGAAGCTGGACCTGTACTCTGCTTTAGTATGATTCTCCATGCAGCACTGATCTACTGATCACTTCCAGCCAGTGTCCAGTAATTATATACCTTCACCTTTACCAAATGACCCATTTGCTGCTTAGATCCTGGATACTACTGGACTATTCTGGTCAGACAGGGCTTGTGAACCTCATCTTGTTTTGCAATCAAGAGTCTCGTGAAGCATGCATATGGGTTCATTAAATTGACAGAGGTATCTAAAAGTTGCATCAGACTTAGGCAGACTTTACAGCATTTCTCCTGTAAAACAGGTACAAATAAACTTCACCAAGGCAGTGGCTGGTACATTAATAGGCACCCATAAATGGTAACCTTATATCATAATCGTAATTACGGTCGCAGGAGGGTGAGATGCAATCGACCACCTCAGTAACCACCATGTTATTACGAGCATTCTCAACATATACTCATGCAAATTCCAGTTGTATACTGTCACCTACAGAGATCAAAACAATCACTGGACAGGCTGGTAATAGGATGGTACTGTATAAGACTCAGGAAAACAGGTAAGTAATTATCCCTTTATAATTGTAATAGGCAAGCCACTGTTTATAGTCAGGGGTTCTCAATAGGTGACAATTTTGTTCCCCAAGGGGACATTTGGCAATGTATCACAACTGAACAGTCAAACTCAAGGGTGCAACTGGCAACTAGTGAGTAAAGGCCAGGAATGCTACTAAGGATCTTGTAATGCACAGGACAGCCCCACAACAAAGAATTATCCAGCCCAAAATATCAACAGTGTCAAGGATGAAAGACCCTAGTTTATATATGACTTTTTAATCCAAAAATAATGGATGAGAATCACTGCAACCAATTCAACCCATTTAAAATAAAACCCAGGAGATAGCTTCATCAAAACACACAAAGCTATCTGTTCCCATCTATTTATTTGTATTTAAAAATCTAAACCAAAAAAGGCTTAAATGAAAAGAGGAGAAAAACTGATAATGAAGGAGGAGGAGAGGTTTGTGGAAACCTTGTCCTTGGGTAAACAATCTAGTGCACAGTAAAGGGACCTACCTTGGAAAGCAGCACAGCCAGGACACTGGGACAGACCCTTCCTGGGTTCAGTCAGTATCTTGCACAGCACAAACTCTTCATGGGAATTGTACTTTCAATGAACCCCTTGGACAGATCCTATTCTCATTTTTCTTGGGTGGGGAAATTAAACCTCATAAAAGTTATCTGGCTCAGGCCACACAGGTATTAAATAAAAGAACTAGGATTCAAACCCAAGTCTGTAGACACCAAAGCACCATGCTTTTAACCACTCCACCAAGTTAAACAGTTTATTTTATGTACAGAGACTAAATCTCTGGAAGGATACTCACAGAAATATTGAGTATGGTTGTCTCAGGATAGTAGATATTAGGTGATCTTGATTCTGTATGTTTCAGAATAGTACAAAAAGAATCTTTGAAAAGGTAAAACTTAATGGACTCGAATGCACTAGGTTCTGGTTACTAAATTTATAAGCCCAAAGTGAGATTTGTTATTATTATTACTTTATTGTTAACTTGGATCACCTACATCACAATATAACAAGGCTAATTAATAAAGAAAAATCTGGATTTCACTTTCATTCACTGTTGTTGCTCCCTTAAGAAATTGGTTTCTTGGCTCACAACTGAGGCAATTTCCAAAATAATTTTTTAAATAGTTTGTGATGTGAGATGGAAGCTTAAGCAGACAATGGAAAAGAACCCATAGCCTAATTCCAGAACCTACTTCCGCACTCAGTTGCTGACATACTGTGCTTTGGTCCAATGTTGCCATCAATTTTAGGATTCATTTTGTTCCTTCCTACACATTGGATGAGGACTTCAGGTAATTTAGAAAGTAACAGCCTAGATTGTGACTTTTAAAAAAAATCATAGATGCTATTCTGTTTATTTAGATACAGACCTTGATTCAAGAAAACTCATCCCTCAAGCCCCAACCAGCCGGCTGCCTACAACTATGAAATTACACCTATGCTATTTGTTGTGTCCAGAAATAAATACATAACACTTTCTTCTCCTCTTCATAGCTATGGTAACACTGTTCACATTTACTGAACACTTAACTACATGATAGAGACACACACATTACATGCATTCCCTCATTTAATTCTCACCACAAACCTGTGAGGCAGATACTGTTATTGTCCCCATTCTGCTGATGAGGAAACGGGCTAAGAGAGGGAAGTAACGAGTACCACAGTCACACAGAAGTAAATGACAGAGTCCAGGCATTGTGGCTCCAGAATCCCAACAGCAGCTCAAGCCAAAGAACTGTAATTATTGACATTCTCATCTGGCCCCAAAAGGATCTGTATCAGAATGGGCTGTCCCACAATATTATGACCAATCCATAAATGCAATGTTCAAATATTCAAGACTATTACGTAACAAAGCGAAGCCACTTCATGTCACCTCAGCACGCAAAACTAGGTTTAATGGTGGGAGTATAAGGAGAGCAACTGCTGCTTCTGTAACCAAACCATCAGAGCAGTCTTCACTGACTAGGTAGTGTCAGAAGCACCCTATCAAGTAGAGGCTGAATACTATTCATGACATGGTTTTCAAACCGCTTTTAAAAAAGGAAACATGCTTCCTTCCACTGAAATCTTATGGAAATATAATTCATAAAACTAAACTACTGTTTCAAACGGAACAGAAGTCAGAGACCCTATTCCCGCCTCACAGAACCCTTCAGTGGCACTGATACTGTCAAGAATTCCCAAGGCTCTGACAAGTATTGCTTAAAAACTAATACAGAATCCCAATACAAATACTAGAATGATGTATTATGGAATTAGACAAATTGATATTAAAACTTATATGGAAAAAATGAACACTTAAAAATAGCTATAAAAACACTGCAAATTTTACATGGGGAACTTATTAGACATTAAAACGTACTCTATACTGAAAACAGTATAGTACTGCCACAACAAAAGACAAACAGATCAGTAGAAAAAACTAGAAAGAAGAGAATTAGACCCAAATACATATGGAAATTTAGTGTTTGACAAAAATGGCCATTTCAACTCACTGGGTAAAAGACAGATGTTTTAATAAATGGTCTTTGGACAACTGAGTAGCCATTGGGGAAGAGATAAAATTAGATCCGTATCTAACACGATTCATAAAATCAAACTCCCAATATATAAGGGCACTACAGTCATGCGCTGCATAACATTTTGGTCAACAATGGACCACATCAACAATGGTGGTCTCATAAGATTATAATGGAGCTGATAAATACCTACCACCTCCTGATGTTGTAACACTGTAGCACAACTGGTGTAAACAAAGCTATTGCCCTTCCAGTAGTTTACAAGTATAGCACATACAATTACATACAGTACGTATGTGATAATGGTAATACACGACTGTGTTACTGGTGTATGTGTTTACTATATTAAACTTTTTATTGTTATTTTAGAGTATAAAAATAAGTATATTTTTTTAAGTTTGCTGTAAAACAGCATGCCATGTTACGTCAGCAGCAGCCTCACATATCACGTTTACCATATCTCGATTGCATAATTTTCTCTTGTTCTTGATTTAATCTTGTTTTGTACAGTAACATGTTGCACAAGCTTGTAGCCTAGGAGCCACAGGCTGTACCACACAGCCTAGGTGTGTAGCAGGCTATACCATCAGGTTTGTGTAAGTGCGCTCTCAGATGTTCACGATGACAAAATTGTTTTACGACACATTTCTCAGAACAGATCCCTGTCGCTAAGCAGCACATGACTATGAATGTTAAAAATGAAACTATACAAGTACTGGATCTGGATATACCATGTTTCCCCAAAAATAAACCCCAGTTAAGATCACCAGCTAGACGGACGCATTTAGTACGTTATGATAATGTCCCAGAAGATGACATGACTATATTTGAATAAATGTAGATTGTTGTACATGAAAAAATAAGACATCCCCTGAAAATATGCCCTAATGCGTCTTTTGGAGCAAAAATTAATATAAGACCCGGTCTTACTTTCGGGGAACTACGGTATATGCTGACTGGAGGAGGGATGTAAGAACAAGGAGATAAGGATGACTCAGTTGTTAGTCTAAACAAGCAGACGAATAGAAATGTCATTATCTGAGATGGGGGAGAAAACTGCGGGAAGAACAGGTTTTCAGGGAGAAGATCTGGAGATAGGTTTTGGACGTCATGAGTTCAAGATCTATATTGGACACCCAGGGACAAATATTGAGTAGGAAGCTTATTACCTAAATCTGAAATTCAGTGGAGAGGTTCTGACTAGAAATATACATTTGGGAATTATCATAACATAGATCAGACCAGTTTCATAAAGCTTCTGTGATGACGGATATGTTTTATATGTGCACTGCCCCATATGGTAGCCAGGAGCCACATGAGACCTGAAATATGGCTAAGGTGACTGAGAAACTGAATTGTTAACTTTAGTTAATTTGCATTTAAATAAGCATGTGTGACTCATAACTACAAATTGAACAAAGCATATATATGAGGTGTGATCAAAAAATACGGTGAATGCTGCCGCCGAGTGCCATCCAACGGAAAGGCAGGGATCTTTAATACAGGAAGCAGTGCATCGAACCTTAGTAACAGTGTGTGACAAGATTCAACTTGTTTGGTGCAGTGAGTCTGGAGTGAGCTAAAGTTGAGAGAAGGTGTGTTTTAAAGTGTGCTGTAAATCATGGATCGAACAAGCATTAACATGAAATGGGCAAATGGTTTCATCGTCCATCATGACAATGCTCTGTGTCACACATCGCTTCTGGTACAGCAATTTTTGTCAAATAAAAACATTATGGTGTGTCCTCATTCATCTTAATCACCGGATCAGGCACCATATGACTTCTGGCTCTTCCCCAAAATCAAAATGACCATGAAAAGTAAACGTTTTGAATCGATTCAGGACATCGAGGCAGTCATGACAGCACAACTAAACACACTCACGAAAGAGGACTTCCAGAACTGCTTCAGAAAGTGGCAAGAACGATTGGATAAGTGTGTTCAAGGCAAGGGGGAGTACTCTGAGGGGGATTAATGGCAATGTGTCTTTTACTGTAATTTTTTTAAATTTAAACATTCACCGTAATTTTTTATCACACCGCGTACATACTAAGATCACTTACCATTACGGAAATGCACATTAAAACCACAATGAGATACCACGGGATGGCTGTTACCAAAACAAAGCAAAAACCAAAATAACAAGTGCTGGTAAGGATGTAAAAAAATTGGAACTCTGCACTGCTCGTGAGAATGTAAAATGGTGCAGCACTATGGAAGACAGTATGGAAGTTCCTCAGAGAATTAGAATCACAATTACAATATGATCCAGCAATTCTACTTCTGGGTATATACCAGAAAAAACAAGATTAGCCTGAAATAAAGAAATTCTCTAAAAAAGATGGGAGCTCACTGAAAGTACACAGGAGCCAACCCAAGGAGCTCCTAATGGCCAAAGCTAGTACAATTTGAGCAACAAAATAAAAAATGACAGCACTGAATTTTAACCCATAGAATAAAATAAATATCTGTGAGTTCATACTGATATAAGTAAATGAATGAGGGGAAAAACAGTTCTATTTCACAGAATTTCAGTTAACAAATAAAGAAGGAAAGTGGGAAATAATTACCATTAGGTACAGTAATAAATGTTGCAGACAAGATCTACCAGTAGATGCTAAAAAGTTTGAGGCACAAAAGGATTTGCATAACCCCAAAGTATTTTCTCAAAGATGTTATCAACTACAAAGGTAAAGATAGTCTCTTATTCTTGATAATTACACTATAATTATGTATTGAGGAAGTATTTTATTTTTGTAACTTTTCTGCATGTCTAAAATTAGTCAAAATAAAGTTTTTTAAAAATTAAAAATACATCTGTATCCAGACCCTCTTGCCCCCACCAAAAAAAACCAACAAAAAAAAAACCCCAAAGTTAATGCAGAGGGATGTTTACGCAACATTAGAGATCAGAATTCTAAGCTATTATTAATGATGGCCAAAGGTAGAAAGAAACTAAATGTTTATCAAAGGCTTTCCTAAGAATATGGGCACATACTTTTTTAGTTTTTCTTTTTCCCTTATCCCAGGACCATTAAGCAAAAGTACTCAATCCTGGGCATTTGAAGTACTTGTTTTATTTTTATTTCGTATTTCTCACATAATAAATTATCTATGCTAGTTGTAGATATAATTCTTTTTTAAGTAAAAGTATCTAAATTCTACCATCCAAAAAGATAAATACATTCTTAATGCATCTCCTTCTAGAAAATAACATATACTTCTCCTATATAAATGGTTACAAGTCCAACAACCCACTCTATACTTAAGATTCCCTATTCATCACCTATTTTATAGCTACCAAACAAAAAACCTTAAGGAAAAAGGCAAGAGAGTACAGGGTTACCCATCCCCTTTTCCATCATTTTCTCTTTCCTGAATTTTGTAGACAGCCAAGTTAGGCCTTATACTCGGGTTTATTTACAAACTTCAGGATATTTAAAATAAAGGCTAATGCATGTTTAAATATCCCCATTCCCAAGTCAGGTGAGTAGTCTTGCCCCCTGGCAGCCCAACACAGTAGTTGAAGCCCAAGCAGGATTAGTAGGCATACTTTTGAGGGAATAGCCACAAGTGGGGTGTCAAAGCTCAAATAAAATAAAAAGGGGAACCACTAATGGAGCAGCCCAACATGGAGTGATAATGGCCAAGGACCTCAAAGGGAAGGGGGTGGCAGCAGTGATGAGATATTGGCTACATTTAAGGGGATGGATTAAATAAGTATCTATTAAGGATAATGAGAACTAGGGTTTCACTATCAGGGCAAGGAATTACAAATATGGACAAGAAAAAGCTAAAATAGACTTTGTAGTTTTAGATTGGAATTGGAGGTTAACTGTGTGACTCATGGTTTTCCTATATACTATATATATCTGCAGATATATACATATACACATTCTCTCTCTCTCTCTCTCTCTCTCTCTCTGTCTGACAAGTTCATCAACTTGTTGCAATGATGTTGCTAACCTTTTTTGATACCAGAGGGATTATTCATTATGAATTTGTACCAACTGGACAGTTAACCAAATTTGGTTACTACTTGGAAGTGCTGTAAAGGCTGAGAGAAAAAGTTAGACAACCTGAACTTTTTGCCAACAATTCATGGCTCTTGCATCACGACAATGCACCAGCTCACACGGCACTGTCTGTGAGGGAGTTTTTAGCCGGTCAGTAAATAACTGTATCGGAACACCTTCCTACTCACCTGATCTGGTCCCCAATGACTTCTTTCTTTACCCGAAGATAAAGAAAATATTGAAATGAGGACATGTTGATGACATTCAAGAGATCAAGGGTAATACGATGACAGCTCTGATGGCCATTCCAGAAAGAGTTCCAAAATTGCTTTGAAGGATGGATTAGGCACTGGCGTTGGTGCATAGCTTCCCAAGGGGAGTTCTTTGAAGGTGACCGTAGTGATATTTAGCAATACGATAGTTCTTTAACTTAATTTTACCAATGAGTTCGTGAACTTAATTTTCAGACCTTGTGTGTGTGTGCATGCAGATAACAAATATTTATAGATGTAAATGTGTCTGTGGACCAAATATTCATATATATCTACATTTGCATACGTGTATTTCTAGCTCTATGAAAGCCTAGGAGCAGGGATCCTGCTCCTCCCAAACAGCAACGAGTACACCCAGCACTGAGAACTTGGTTTCTAAATTTTATTCTCCACTAAAAGGAATCAGGGCTCCTTAGAGAAATGGTTGATTCCAGGACTGGGGCAGGGAAAGTACAAGATGAATCTGAAACATCTCATTGTGCCAAAAAATAAAGTGTTAAAAGAATGATGGATATTAAATGGATACAGAAGCCAGCTTAAAAGGGCCCCCACAGCCCATATCTGGGACAATTTGAGCATCAGACTAAATAATGATAGTTTCGGATTAAAATCCTTTAAATATAATAGAACATCGTAAGTCCATACTGATACAAATAAATGAATTGAGAGTCTGATGAAGATTAGATTTAGTTTTAAATTATCTCTCCTGAGGATACTATACAAAGGGAAAAGAGTAACTTGCAGTGGAGAAGGCTAGCAGGAACTATCCTACGGTGATAGAAGTAAATATAATCAATGAAAGGCAAATCAACATTGAGTGCCACCTGATAGGATGCAATGAAAACGTAGACAGCTTCATGTTTTGATATTCCTGCCAAAGCTGGGTAATCTGCATTTAATCATGAGGAAATCTCAGAAAAACCCAAATTAGGGACATTTTACTAAGTAATTGGTCTGTAGATTTCAAGAGTCAAGGTCATAAAAGGCTTTAACTGTGGAACCATCCCAGTCTGAGGAGAATAAAGAGGTACAACAACTACAACACTAATTCTGAACTGAATCCATTCATTTACGGTATCTTCAATAAAGGGTATAATTGGACAACTGATAAAATCTGAACGGGATGTGAGGTTTACGTGCTAGGAATGTCACAATGTTAATTTTCCGATTTGATGGTGGTATTATGGTTATATAGAATGTCCTTGTTTGTAGGAAATCACACTAAAGAATTACAGGGTGATAAGACCTCAAATGGGTAGCTTACTGTCAAATGGTTCAAGAAAAAATTGAACAAAACAAGTGTAAAACTTATAAAAAATGAAAAACATTATTGTAAGAAATTAATGGATGATAATGAATGGATAAAATGTGGTACATCCATATAATGGAATACTATTCAGCAGTAAAAAGAAATGGAGTACTGATACATACTAACGTTAATATTACTGCAACCCCTAATTTGTTCATTACTCTAATATTTGTAGAAAGATGTTTTGTATTTTGCTCAATCATGATATTAATTAGTACCAGTTTGGCTGGTTGATTCATAAGTTTAAATACAAATATCCATTTTACCTTTTAACAAGTCTATTATTTTAACTGTGTGTCTAACTGGCCAGATTATCTTGTCTATTCAGCTTCTAGGAATCGTTATCTCCCCAGTGTCAGTGTTTCCATCTGTCTTACCTATGTGACCTGACCCACCAGAGACCCTAATGTACTCATCTTGCTTCTGTCAGTCTCCCCCACCCTACTACATCATACTCATCTCCTTGATGTACTGTACACTAATTTGTTATCCTTTCCTGGGCTCTTCTTGTTGGGTATCTCTAGAGACACCTCAAAGATTGGGAGTTGATTTGCTATTCCTTTTACGCATGACCACCTAGCCCAGGCTTATAGCTCTACCTACTTTCCTAGAAGCAAACTTAACATGCTCTTCTACACCCACCTACTCTCACTCCACCTTGCTCCAGTTCTAGACAACACAGTGAATTCAGAGGCAGCAGAGCTGTCTACATTAAACTTCTTCAAGACTGGGGGACTTTTCATTTCTGTCAATCACACACAGTTGCCATAAGGATCAAATACGATGATGTGAGAATTCTTTGTAAACCAGGGGTAGTCCTGATTACATAATAATTTCTGTAGTTTCTGAGCAATTTGTATATATTTTGTTTCATTTTTAGTACTAACAAAAACCTGCAGTATCACCAAAAACTACAATAGCTCCTCCTTATCCACAGTTTTGCTTTCTGCAGTTTCAGTTACCCACAGTCAACCATGGTCCAAAAATATTAAAAGGTTCACTGGCATCCAAATACTATTGTTTTTGAGAACTGTTTTTCACCATTTCCTATTCCCTTCTCTGCATGATGAATAAATTTCTTTGTTAAATGTAAAGAAATACATATATAAATATCAAATGGAAAATTCTGGAAATAAACAATTTATAAGTTTTAAATTACATGTCATTCTAAGTAGTGGGATGAAATCTCTTGCTATCCCACTCTGTCCAACCTGGGACATGAATGATCCCTTTGTCCAGCGCTTCCATACTGTATATGCTACCTACCTGTCAGTCACATAGCAGTTTTCGGTGATCAGACTGGTTTTCAGAGAGATAGACCACACTCACATAACTTTTATTATAGTATACTATTATAATTGTTCTATTTCATTATTATTAGTTACTACTGTTAATCTCTTACTGTGCCTAATTTAAAAATTAAACTTTATCATAGGCATGTATGTACAGGAAAAAGACACAGTGTAGTATATAGGGTTGCATACTATTGGCAGTTTCAGGCATCCACTGTGGGGGAGCGGTCTTTGAAAGTATCCCCTGAAAATAAGGGGGATTATTGTAATAAGACTGATTTCCTCCAATCACTTGGGGCCACAAATGTAACTGCTTACCAGGTCAAAGAGGTAATGTAAGTGAGCAAAGCAGAGTTAGGTGGAATTGTGGTGTAAAGGAATACACGCTCATCTGAAAGGAAAGTAAATCTTAACTTAGGCCAATTGTTGCCAGGCAAGAATGTGCACCAGTGTCACCAGATCGCCACATTTTCCCTAAAGGGTCTGAACTCTTGGGATTTTTAAGTGTTGACACACATTTTAAAAATAACATCTGAAAAAAGAACATTATCCGCATGCCATATCCCAGCATCTGGTCCACAGCAGCCTGCTTCAGAGCTGGCCAGACTAACTCTCTAAAATAAAAACAATACAAAGTGAGGAGGTAGTGACAGTGTAGCACGAGGAAAGAAAAGGAACTATACAAGAAGCAATGTTGTTCAGAAATAAAAAATTAGTCCTAATAAGGATTTTGAAGCTACTTAGTCCCATGCCTAGTAAAAAGAGGCCCATGCAAAGTAACCCATTCAAGATAACAAAAATGCCAAAGAGGTCTTCTGACCGCTTCAGAATGACTTTTCCACTACATCACACTGACTCCCAGGGGAATAGAATTACAGAGCGAATAGGACATTTTGTTACGGGACAGTAGTCTGCAGTACAAACTCAGAACCAGGAGTCGAGCTCACTATCTTCCAGGAACAGACTCCGAGCTCTAGAATATTTTACATAGATTAAATGGTGACCAATACTCCCAGTCTCTTCAGACAGCGGCTAATGAAATGTGAATGGTGACGAGAATTGGCCATCAGCAGAACATAAAAACCACAGAGTAGCCCAAGGGAAGTAGGGAAGGTGGGAACCTTCACCTACTGAAGAAAGAAGGAAAAAAATAGAACTGACCAGTGTTTAATTTTTTCTTATTTGAAAAGCAAAATTTCAAATGTACTTGCTCCATAAAAGCAAATCTTATAAGTTCAATTGAAAACAAAAGAAAGGAGAATAGAAGAGATGTCTATGCCTTTTTTGTCAGTCCTACAAAGGGTCTCTCTGAAAGTTTGTTGTTTTAACCATTTGCTAGATAATCTCTAAAAATCATTTAATTCTCAAGAATTTAGAATCCTAGAATTCTAAAGCTGGATGGAGAAGTAGAAGCCATTCAGGTCATCTCTCTCGATTCTGTAGACTTGTTCTACCAATGTGTAGAATCACACCAAAACGCAGATCTCCACTTTACAGATCAGGAAATCATTAGATCTTTTAAAAAGTTATCTTCCATGTGCTGTTTCTCAAGAAGTTACTGGAAGACACGTTCCAAATATAACATGTAGCTCTTGAATAAGGAGCAGACCAAGATAGAAATAGTTGATCCAAGAAATGGATCCGTTATAAGAGAGAAGCAAAGGGAAATTCCAGGCAACCCCTTTGCAGCAAGCCTAGAGCAAAATTAGTCCACACTGCAGCTGGGGGTTGGGGGAAGGTGTCTAGAAGGAAAGTCTCCAAGGAAAAAATATGGAATAAATAGACCATTTAATAGGTTTGATCATGAGGAAAATTGTACTAACTGCTGTGGGAGCAAGCGGGAAGAATCAGAAATAAGTAAATAGACAAAATAGCAAAAGCAAAAGATGAACAATAAAAAGAATATAATCAGGTTATACTGTTTGGCTTGGCAGTGAACACTATTTATAAAGTCACTAATAGTCTAAACACTGCTATATCCAAAATCTGTGATATAACTGTTTTGGTTAAGATGGGGCAAGAGGGAAAAATAAGGGAAGAACTAAATGTTTACCTACCATAAAAACAAATCAACAGATAACTCCAAAAATTAAGAAATGAAGAAATAACAATACAGCATATTACTTAGGAATATTAATACAAATTTCAAAATAGAGTTGAATAATGGTTGAATAACTTAAAGAGATAAATGTGCTAGCCTCTGGGAGCAGGAACTAAGGGATGCTGTAAGCAGGGAAAAACTGTTTTTCTCTGTAAACCTTTTAGTACTATTTGACTCAAAACTCTGCCTGCATTACTTCAATATCAAAAATTAATTTAAAAAATCAGCCATATATTAAATAGATTAAGTTGTCCTTTAAAGGGAAGGATGTTTGATTTTTAGTATATATGTGATATGTCACATGTTCTTTAAAAAAAATCACTAGTGCATGTACTGAATTCAGAATCTCATTTCTGAAGCAAGTCGATTATGCATTAGGTTTGTCCCACAAGCCATTCTCTTTTGTGGGCAGAAGAAAAGAAAATGATGAGTTACAGGGCCCATTATGCCAGTCACTGAGTTGCTGAATATTTTTTATTCAGTTTATTACTGCAAGAGAACTTGGATCCTTTGTGACATAAAGCTCCAAAACAAGCAGTATTATCTTCCTCATAAGCTCATCTTGACTGAAACGTTGTTATATTACAAAGGAAACCAGAGCTATTTTAAAAATAAAACCTGTTAAAGAGTATCAACTGAATGCAAATATTGATACGTATCACATGAGTTGTCAAAGAAATATTCTTTATTATATATCACTTCAGAAAACAATTATATAATCTCTACTGCCAGAAATTCAATTATACTAGCATCATGACTCTAATCAATTATAATAGCCTGCCTCTTTTCAGAGCCATAGTATAGTTAGAGAGCAAGGCAAAATTCTTTTTGGGGTTCTAACATAGTTTTTTTTTTTAGGCTCAAGTGGTTTATAAAACCTACAAAAAGACTACAACAGCAAAGACCCTACTAATCTGTAGAGTTTAGAAACTAAAACAAGAAGCAACATTTTAGCTTAAAACCTTATCTAATGAGAATCATATACATTTCACATGAATAAAAACACCTGAAATCAAACATTTTTTAAAGTTCCAATACCCCAAATATAAAGAAAAAATTAAATTCAAAAGACTCAGTCACTCCATGGAATCATAAAGTGAGTGGACAATCTTGATGTCCCTCCGTATTAACCATCCCATGGAAGACCAAGGGAGAGCAGACCTTCCAGACCTATATATCACCTGCTTGCTGAAAAATTCCATGGCAATTTCTTGTAGAATAGCTGTTTCCCATCTTTTGTGACTCTCCCTATCATGCAGGAAGCAAGTTTGGCTGTGCTATTCTATTATTACTTGTCACCCATCTGCAACATGATACTGTACTGTAAAAAGTACATCATCTAGTTCCCTTTTTTCCAGAAGGTTGAGGCTCAGGTACCGGGGCAGTTCTCCTGTGCATAGTTTTTATTTAGGCTGACTCAGTGACTTCAATGGGCTTAATAATGTGATCAGGTTTGTTGCCAGCAGCATAATGCTCCCACATCTGTAGATAGAGCTGCTCTAGTTCCATTGTGTATTGTTTGGTGTTGAACAGAGGGCTACATAATCTCTGCTTCCAGACTTTGCCACGAATCTTCTTCAGGTATTCCAGATCCGTTCCCAGTTTCACAGCTATGTCTTCATATTCTTGTCTGTTTTTAGCAATAAGCTCAAGACAACCTAAACAAGTGAGCTGGGAAGCCGCAACTCGAGAAACAAGAGTCTCTCCTGGCAAAGTCACCATGGGTGTCCCTGCCCAGAGGACGTCCATCCCTGTGGTGTGCCCATTACAGAGTGGAGTGTCCAGGCAGACATCAGCCAGCTGGCCTCGCCTGACATGTTCCTCTTTAGGAGCAACAGGTGAAAAAATGATGCGGTTCTGGGCAAGGCCCATGTTTTGTGCATACTGTTGAATGTTAGGTTCTCCCGCTGCTGGAAAACACAGCAGCCACAGCACACTATTAGGAACTCGCTTCAGAACATTTGCCCACAGCTGCAAAGTAGAAGGGTCAATTTTATACAACTGATTAAAGTTACAGTAGACAACAGCGTCTTCCGGTAACCTGTACTGGGACCGTGTGGTTACAATAATGGTGCGGGGAACCTCCTCTCCAGTGGCAGCCTTACTGTGGATCTGGGTAGTTGCCAGTCCGTTGCTGATACTGAATCCATTAATTGTTATCTGAATTTGTCCCCTGTTAATCATTTCATTAACTGCTTCTGTAATAGCATTCCCAGGAATAACCGGCATATCAAGAGCTGTATTACTACTGTCTGCATTGTCTCCTCCATCAGGACATTTCATCTTGACAATTTTCACATCTGGTAGACTATCAAGAAATGCTTTGAGGTCGATGCCATTCAGAACAATCCGATTGTCATAAATGTGTCCGTTGGACTTAGAATCGATGACTGCCTTTTTCTTCAGATGAGGGAACATATTAGCATGATCACCGATAAAGAAAGTGTGGGGCATATAAGCCAGCTTCTCAGAATATTGCTCAGCCACTTCAGCTGGTGAAGCTTCCTGATCAGTGATGATATAATCCATGAAAATTGCACCACTAGTCCCAGGGTATCCCAGCCACATTGCCTGAATAGGAGCTGGCCTGAGCGCAAAGAGTTCATTTCGAGCTTGCTTGGTATAACCATTCATATTTATAAGGATGTGTATGCCATCCTGATAGATGCGATCAGCTGCTTTTCCATTGCATGGAATCTGAGAAAGATCAATGAAATGATCGGCTTCTGTCATCACCTTCACTCGGAAGTTTGTGCCATCGTCTGCACTCAGCGCATAACAGAATACCTCAAATTTATCATGATTGTGCATGCCGGGGATAGACTGCATCAGGTGAGAAGTAGGGTGATTCCCAAAGTCAGCACTCACATAGCCCACACGCAGTCGGCCATCACTGAGCTTCAAGTCCTTTGGATGTTCATATGGTGGTTTATGAAGGACATTAATCTTATCCAAGCAGAGGTTCCCATGCCTCTCAGCAATAGCCTTCCTGAAGCCATGAGAAAGTGGATACAGCATACTATGGTGAGGATGCACAGAGGGCAACCTATTCTTCTCTAACTGGTCAGCCACGATACTGACCAACTTCTTCATTCGCTCATCATAGTCTGTCCAATCACAGACAATCTGCAGGCAATGAGCCAAGTTACAATAAGCATCAGGAAAATCAGGTTTAAGTTTCAAAGCAGTGCGGTAAGAAGCTATTGCTTCGGGAATGTTCCCTGAATCCTTGTGAATGGAAGCCAGATTGCTATGGGCATCTGCAAATGCAGGGTTAATCTGAATGGCACGCGTGTAACACTGCAAGGCCCCTTGAACATCCTGCATCTCCTTTAGCGTGTTCCCCATGTTAGAGTAGGCGTCAGCAAAGGTCGGGCTGATGCGAATAGCCTCCTTATAATGCAGCAGCACTTCCTCCAGTTTGCCCTGCTGTTGCAATACGCTTGCTAAATTTGAATGGGCAGCAGCAAATTCTGGGAAGACTTCTAATGCTTTGCGATACAAGCGAACTGCCTCTTCAATGCTCCCCTGTTCTCGTTTGATATTGGCAAGGTTATTCAGAGAGTCTGCATGAGTGGGACACAGCCGGAGAGCTGTATTGTAACAGTCTTCCGCTTCGGCAACACTGCCCTTCTCTTTGAGGGCATTAGCTAGGTTGCAGTAAGCATCAGGGAAATGTGGCTGCAGTTCAATAGCTCGCCTGTAGGTATCTATTGACAGATCTATCAGGCCTTGCTCATAGTATACACAAGCCAGGTTGCCGTGTACCACTGCGTGATTGGGACTCAAGCTTAAAGCACGAAGGTAAGCTGCCACAGCTCTGTCAAAAATCCGTGCCTCTTTCAAGACATTTCCTAGATTGATATAAGCATCCAGAAAATTGGGATCAAGGGTGACAGCCTTTTCAAAGTGATGAGTTGCAAGCCAAATTTCCCCTTGTGCATTGAAAACACAGCCAAGATTACTCCAAGCTACTGCAAAGTTCGGTTGTGTCTCAATTGCTTTCAAATAACATGCCTTGGCTTCTTCCAAGCGACCCAGGGCTTTGAGTAGATTCCCCAGGTCACTGCGAACACAGTACAAATCAGGATTGTACTGAAGAGCAGAGACATAAGCTTGTACTGCCCCTTCCATGTCACCTGCTGCTACCAGTGCAGCTGCCAGGTTAATATAACCATCGATGAAATCTGGTTTGAGACGCAATGCATGCCGGTAATGCTCAACTGCTTCCTGCAACTGTCCTCTTTCCTTGTACACATTCCCCAAATTTGAATAGGCTTCTGCCAGAAAGGGGTTCTGTTTAATTGCCAGAGTGCTAAAGTGAGCAGATCTGTCCAGCCTTCGACACTGGAAGTGTATAGATGAAAGTAATAAAAGCACACCAGTGTTGTCCGGCTCTTGTCTCCACAGCTGCATGCAGTGTCTCTCAGCTGCCTCAAAATCTCCTGCCTGATATTCCCGATGTGCCAACTCAGCTAACCCTTGGAAGGAAAGCATGCGTTTCGTTGGTTCTGTGCTATCGGCCACGTTGCCCATGGAAGACGCCATCTGGAGCTTCTGCAGGGAGGGCGAGAAGGGGGTGATTGGGTCTCGCTGCCGTCACTACTGGCAAGACTGTTTCTAGAGGTAGTAATGAGAGGGCAGCAGCTGTACCAGTGCTTTGGCAGGCTCAAGTGGCGGCAGTGGGTACAGGCTTCGAGCCTTAAGAATTCTGGTTGGCCAGCTACCTCTCACGATCTTGAAAATCTAGAGTTGTTAAAAAACATAAGGTCTCAGATTCATGGAGGTAGTAGGAATTTTAAAGCTGATCAGGCCCAGCACCCACAACCACACAGTCAAGCTAATGGCAAAACCAAGACTAGACTCCAGCTGAATTGAGCCTTTTTATGTAGAGCTCTTTCCCACCACGCTGTCCTAGTTCTTAGGTCCCATCCCTTTTCAAACCAACTTAATTCCTATGAGTAACTCAAAACTACCAGAAATCTTGGAAGTACATTCCAACCTATAATTTCTTTTTAATAAGAAACACACTGCTACACTGACATTTAGAGCTTGATAATGGCAAATTGTGAGCAAAAATCGAACTGTGTTTATGACTAGGGCTCCCTACTTCCAGGAGTCTGTGTCTTGGACAAATTTATTCAACAAATACTGAACAACTACTATGTGCCAGAAACTGTGCTAGGTACCAGGGATACCATTATAGTATAGATACCATTGGGGCTCCTTCAGATCTCCAGGCCCCAAATACAACTCTACATGCCCTAAAATAAAGTAGCCTATAAAGCTGGATCATCCAATTAACTGAACTGGAACACATACTACCTACTGGACCTTTTTCTACATGGGGGGAAAAAAAAGGCAGAACTTAGAACTAGAAGGATCCTTTCTTCAAATGAGGAAAGCTGAGGCCAAGAGTTATTAGGGCCTCAGTTTACCTTTTTTAAAAATAATTCTTCATAAGCAACTGCCCTTCTAAATTAAGACCTATCGTGAACAAATCTTCATTTTCCAATGCTATCCTCTTCACCTGTGCCTTCATATCCATTTTTTTTCAGGCTCTCTCTTAGACACTGTTCTCCTCCACTAGCTTCTTCCTTTCAGCCGCCACTACCAGGTTCCCTATTTCCCTATTTCCCACCATGCTTTCACTCAAGCCTGCTCTTTCCCAGCTGCCATCTAATTGCTCCAAATTCAATACCTTATTTTTTCAAAATGACTCCATGGGACTGCATGAAATTTAGCTTGCGTCCCCTCCTCTTTATTTGCAGGTTACCACTGAAATGGTCTTTGACCTTTTGCGGAGGCCCCACTCTCTTCAAAACCTCTTTGGCTGGACACGTCTGACCATTCCGCTTCTGATGTCATCTTCTGCCTCTCTAGCCCCCAAGCTCTCCAACTGTTTCCTCCTTCCCCCGAAATGTCAGCATTCCTCCAAGTTTAACCTGGGCCCTCTGCAACTTCACACAGATATTTCCAATATATTCATCCATGTCAATGTCGCCAACCGCCTCTTTACACTCAACTCTCAGATGTAGGAAACCAGCTCAGATCTTTTTACCAAGTTCCACCCACATTTCAAAGGCAACCTGCAGTCTTCCCTTGCCTATCCAACAATCACTTCAGACTCATTACCACCACTTCACAATTTACCATGTTTATCCCTTCCAAAACTATCTCTACCAGAGATGCCAAACTACCTTTAAGAAGGCAGATAATACAATGGCCAAACCCTGAGGTTCTTTAGTGAGCCCACCTGAATTCATACTGGTTAAGCCACTTACTAGCTGTGTATCTGAACAAGTTAATCTCTCTGAGCCTCAATCTCCTTTTCTGAAAAAAACAAACCAAAATAACCACAATACCACTCTCACCGAATTATTGTGGCCATGAATCAAGGCATTATATGGAACGCTCCTAATACAAAGCAAAACCCACCACAGGCGTTCAATAAGTATTAGCTGCTAAACCTTGCATGGTTAACATTAGCAACAGCAGCGAGAGCCTCACAGCTGCATCTACCCAGCCTCTACACAGCTCAGTTTTGTTCTAGCCTCTGGACCCATTTCCTATCCTTAGGCAGAGGAAATTTAAGAAACTCCAATAGTAGTTCAAGGCTCATCAACCTAGTTCTAATCTTTTAACTGTACTCTTCCTTGAGCTACCAATCTACAAATTGGGTCATCATTTTGGTTTGCTTTCTGGGTATTTAAGGATTGCTCCATCTTGGCCACTGCCCTGGGAGGCCCTGGTTAAGTCAGCTCTGAAACGCCTACACTATCGCCATTGTGCCCCACCGCTGCACCTGACCAATCAGGTCTCGTCATGCCTTTAGAACCAGCCAGCACCAGGCAGGTCCCACATCTCACTAGGCCGGACTTCTTCGCACGGCCTGCAGCTAAAATCTCCCCAACAAGAGCCTTCCTTACCCTGGCGGCCCCTCCTAGTTTAGGCTCATCCTGGCACTAATCTCAATGTTACGCGAGCCCGAGACCTTAGGCCTTTCTGACTCCTCCATCTCCCCACTTACCCAATCAAAGCAGCTGAATCTTCTTTCAATGTATCTTCTGCAGACACTCTCCTTTCCTTGTTTTTTGCACTACTTCTTTATCCTTCGTCAATCTCTGCGTGCATTTCAAACGTGCTTCCAAAAAACAGCCAGATTAATCATCCAAAAACATAGCTTTCATATGTCACTCTACTGCTTAAAACGTATCTGAGGCTCTCTACTTCCTATAGGATAAAATCTCACTTTCCCTTGATTATACTGTGAATTTTCTTACTTCTGAGCTTTTGCTAATACCATTCTTTCTATCTAAAATATTCTCTTGCCCAGAGAATCGACATCAACTAAATGGGGATCAAATACAAGATTTTAAGCATTCCCTAGCAAAGATATATTACTTGGATTTCAAAAAGATCATGCTGCCAGTGGTGACAAGAAGGCTGTAAGTAGAGAAGCGAGTGCATAAGCAAGGAAACTGGTTAAGAGACTAGGACAGTAATCTGGGTAAAAGGGTGTGATCAGAAAGAGCCAGGGTGGCGACAGTGAGAAGTGGTCTGAATCTGAATCCATATGCTGACTAGATGAGGGATATAAGAACAAGAAAGGAGTTAAGGACTCAAAGTTGTTAGCCTAAACAAGCAAAAATGTTAGGTAGAAGTTAGAAAATTAGAGGAGGAGGAGGAGGGGTCCCACAGTGCCTACAGAAAAAGCTCATAAATAGCTTTGATTAACTGCCTACAACTATGTATCTGTTTTTACAACACAGATGACAAGAGGTGGTCTGGAGCAAGATAAGGACCTGAGTCAACAGACCTCCACCTATCTTAGGAGGTCACGCCCCCCCATGGAAGAGCATGTACCACCTTTTCCTGACAAATCATTATGTAACTCCCTCACCCCACCCAGCAAAATATAAGTCCTCTGGACAAGGGCTCTCTCTCTCTCTCTCTCTCTCTCTCTCTGGCCCTTCAGCACTCTTGCCCTCACTCTCTCTCTCTCTCTCTCTCCTCTTCTCTCCTTTCTCTTTCACTCTTTCTCTCTCTCTCTCTCTCTCCCCTCCCCCTCCAATCTCTTTCCTGAGGACATATCACGAATAAACCTGCTTACATATTAATCAGCTTGCTGACCTTCAATTCTTCACTGCATGGGCAAGAAGCGAGGCTCCCATAATAACAGAATAGAGATGTCATTATCTGAGATGGGGGAGAAAACTGTGGGAAGAGCAGGTTTTCAGGGAGAAGATCTGGAGATAGGTTTTGGACGTCATGAGTTCAAGATCTATATTGGACACCCAGGGACAAATACTGAGTAGGAAGCTTATTACCTAAATCTGAAATTCAGTGGAGAGGTTCTGACTAGAAATATACATTTGGGAATTGTCATAACATAGATCAGGCCAGTTTCATAAAGCTTCTGTGATGACGGATATGTTCTATATGTGCACTGCCCCATACGGTAGCCAGGAGCCACATGAGACTTGAAATATGGCTAAGGTGACTGAGAAACTGAATTGTTAACTTTAGTTAATTTACATTTAATAAGCATGTGTGGCTCATAGCTAAATATTGAACAAAGCATATATAGATAGTATTTAAAGCAATATGATTGGATGAGAATCCTACATGAGTGAGTGTAGGTAGAGAAGATGTCCAAAGATTGGGCACTGGGGCACACCGACAACATGGGTGATTTGTGATGGGAAAAAAAAATTGAAATAACCCAAATCTCCATCAATAACAGAATAGAAAATAATTAGTGGCATATTCACATAAGACTGCCTCTGCAGTGAATGCATACATCTATGTGAATGAATCTCAAAAAAAAAATAGTGTTAAGTGAAAAAAGTAACTTAGAGAAGAAATTTTTCTATAAAGGTCAAAAGCAGACAAAACCAAACAATATACTGTTTAGGAATATATTCAGATTGTTAAAACTACAAAGATTAAAGGATTATCCAAATTTAGGATAACATCACCTCTCCAGGGGAGGGAGAAGGTTGCAATTGGGAGGTGATCACAGAGGGCTTCAAGGTTACTGGAAACGTCCTATGTCCTAAACTGGATGGTGGGTACACAGGTGTTCATTTTGTTATTCTTCTTTGTCCTAGATATATGCTGGCATGTATAATACTAAATAATTAAAAGAGAAAAATATGTAAGGCAGCACATAGTTAAACGTCAAATGGATGTTTCAAAATCTCTTTAAATCATTAAGTTCAGAATAAGGAAAGATAACTGTGGCTTGTATGTGGTCTAGAAAGGACAGATTTAGTCATATAAAGAAAAGAGAGGGTATCTAGAATTGGGAATGCACAGGTCATGTACAAGAGATAGTAAATTAGTGAGTCTGACTGGAGACAAGGAAAGTTAGGTTGAAAAGTTAGGCTATGGCCAGCCTACAAGATGCTTAAATGCTGGGTCAAGAAGTTTGGACCTGATCTAAAAATATGGCAGAACCATTGGTGGTATCTAAGCAAGACAATGGCATGAGGAAAGTGGTATATTAGTAGGATTAATCTGATGATAAAGATTAACTAGTAGGAAGATAGGAGGCTGGAAAAATCAGTTATAAAATTTGTAGATGTGAGATGTCACAGAAGGTGATCATGGCCTAAACTAGGATGGTAATGGATAATCAAGTTTACTCCAAGAAACTGTAGGATGAACGACTCAAAAGAGTTTGGTCTTGGGAATAGGCAGTGAGGGAAAGAGATTCAAACATTACACCAATTTTTTAAGCTAAACTGAGAAAATAACACCAATGTATGCAAAAGTAGGGAAATCAACAGAGAAAGCTAGTTTTGAAGGAAGATCATTCATTAATTCGGTAAATATGTCAGGCCATATTTACTGACACCGTCCCCTCAATCCCCTCAGGGAGCAGCTTATGAGTCCCTTTTAAAAAAAAACAAAAAAAAAACAGTTACACGTTTTTAATAGGCAAAGAAAAACTATACAGTTCTTTGGGGGGAATAGAAGCTTTTATAGCTTTGAACTCTGTAAGAATTTTATAAATCCCACTTTTAAAAGAAGAACGAGTAGTGTGATAAAAACACTAAGTTGCTTTTCAAAATAAATTGAAAGAAGCAACAGAACACAAAAGTGATGTTTAATAAAAGAACAGAGGTAAAGGAGTTAAAACTACCGTGTTTCCTCAAAAATAAGACCTAGCCAGACCATCAGCTCTAATGCATCTTTTGGAGCAAAAATTAATAAATATAAGACCCAGTCTTATATTACATTATATTATATTATACCCGGTCTTATTTTAATATAATGTTAATGTTAAAGTATTTTAATTAATGTTAAATATTATTTATTTATTAAATATCAATATTTAATAATTAATATTAAAATAAGACCAGGTCTTATATTAATTTTTGCTCCAAAAGATGCATTAGAGCTGATGGTCGGGTTAGGTCTTATTTTCGGGGAAACACGGTACTACTCACTATTGGACTGAAAGCTCCTTAAGGACAGAATTTATCACGGTCTTTGCATCCCCACAGTGCTGAGTACAGTGAGTGATCACTACAGAATAGACATTCAAATTACAGCTGACCAGAGAGGAGTGAGGATAGACTGAAGACAAGGCAATTAGTAATGCCCTAATCAAGCCTCCAAAATCCAAAATACCTAGAAGAATCTACCCCTGTGGAAGAAGAGTGTTTTCAGCCGTGTCACCCTGGCTGAAAGGTAGGCTGATCCTCTGGTATCTGTTTAGGAGATCTAAAATACCAACAGAAAAACAGAAAGGAAACCAAATCTTATGAAAATATACACTTGAACTTCTGCTCCCCACCCTGCTCCCAGATGAGATTATTCCCAATGCTTTAAGGTAGATAGGCAGAATGTAACATTTTACAGTGTGTGGACAGAGCTGATGCTAATTAAAGATACTCAAAGGTATCCTGTCCTTTTAGACTATGAAAAGACATTTTTCTGGCTAAAAGTATTTTAAAACCCTGAATCTTAATAGTTAGTCCCACCTGGTACACTGCTGTTTCCTAAGCCTGTAGAAGAGAGAAATGCAAAGTAGAGCTGCCTGCAAAGTGAGACGACTGATGCCCAGGTGTTTCAAGTGGTTGCCAGAGACTGAGTTATTACCTCCAGGTTCCCCAATAGTTCAGATAATGCTGCACAGCCCAAACTTATCCAATATGGCTGAACAGAGGACAATAAGGCTGCTTTTCAAACGAATTGATCTTATATAAATGCTTTAAGATCATCTTTCTCAAGAGGTTAGAACAGGAAATAAATGCCCTAACACTGGCAAAGGCAGTATAACAGTTAAGAGCTCAGGCTCTGGCACCAGACAGACATGGGTTAAATCCCAGCTCTTTAAATAAATAGCTATGTAACTATCTCTGTTAACATATTCTTCCTATCATGTACAGTAGGATTGATTACCTTCCTTAAGATTTGAATATGTGGTAGCTTCAGATGTTAAGTACTTTCCTTCCCAAAGCTACCGGTACACCCTGATCCTTTTAATTGGACCTGTATTTTCCTTAATAGCCTCAGGCACTAATTTTTAGTGTAGAACTTTCTAGATGGTTGATCTCATCATGCTTTGAAGCTCCTGAATTTCCCTCTCTGAGAACAATGTTATCTTGAAGCTCTGGTTGTTGAACCCATGCCATGGACTTCATCAATGAAAGTAAAGAGCCAGGGGAGAAAACCATAGAGAAAATCAAATTGTAAGTAGAACATTCCAACCCTTTTGTTTTATAAAACTTAAAACTGATGCTTTCTTTGAAATCACAAATTCTGTACACTGAAGACAATATGGAGCTAAACATAGCCTATTTGCAATGATTTAAGAACAAAAAGTATTCTGACCTGAAGGAGGCCCAGGGAAGCGCCCTGCCTATGCTTACCATTCCCACGTCTCTAAGCTCAGGGATCTTTTTGCACGTTGTAGTGAATTTTTCAGTGCAGAGGGAAAACAAGTTCCACAGAGTCTTCATTTGCATTAAGCCTTCGTAGAACCATTACTGCCGTCAGAGTTTAGGCAATAAAGTCTAAGTCCCAACCGGTTTCTCTGCCTCAGGCCTCTTTACTTCCTTACATCCTGCACACAGCCACCAAACTAATTTCCTAAACTACCAGTTTCATTTCATCACTCCCTACCTCAAAAACTCTTAATGGCTCCCTACCTCCTATTCACTAAACTAAAGCCCAACTAAAATTCAAAGCCCAGGCTAGCATTATCCTACTTTTATAACACAGGTTTTGTTTCCTCCTTATTCCCCCACGGAAATTCTCTAAGGCTCCAACTAGACTAATCTGCTGTCTCCCTAACACAGACTAATCTGCACACCTGAAATGGATTTACAACCACCCCTGCCCACCCTCCACCCTTTCAGCCTTTCCTTCAAAGGCCAGCTCAGACCCCTCCTCTATCTCTGCCAGGCATTGTGCTCCTTGAGCACACACTGCCCATAATATTGTCCATCTTCTGACCCCCATCAAACACATCCTTTTTAGCCGGCTATACCCTCGTGCGTGGCAGCTCAGCCCACTCCAACCAAGTCAAAGTTCCTTGGAAGGCAGACCACGTACTTACACATTCGGTCTATCAAGGTCTATCCAAATGCCCTGCACTTGGTAAGTCCCAGGTACTATTAAAACCAGAGTTCAACTGATGTATCTAAGTAGGCAAGACAATACTGCCCCTCAGAGCCAGTTCCTTTGCCTATCTTTCCCAATTTTATTCACTGTAAAGGTATTTATTCATCGTTCGCTACCAGACTGAACATTTCTAGCATAAACAGAGCGGCTAAGCGCAGAGAGCACGCGACCGGATGGCAAAAAACGTGCGTCCCAATCTTGGTTTTTGCCACAATCTCTGCAATTGTGGGAAAATCACACAATCTCTCTGGGGACTGGGTTGTCTCAGGTGCTAAACAAGGAAGCTGCTGTGATGGATCCCAAGGTATTCTTTCCCAAATTCCCCCGGACAGGAAACCCAACACTCGTCTACCCGCTAAGGCGGAGGCAGGCAAACTTTTACGGTTCCCAAAGCAGGCATTTCCGTAACGTAGTGGAAACTCAGCCCCTATAGGAAAAAGCGGGGCTGAGAGGAAAGCGGTCTCCCTGAATTCGGGATTCCTTTACCCCAAGGCAAGGGAAAGTCCGCCTCGGGTTGCCGGCCCCTCACAAGCAGAGTCCCCGGAGAGTGGCGCGGCGGGGCGCGAATCCCAGTAGCGGGCCGGGGTGACTCCGTCCGCGCTCGTGCCCGCGCCTCGCTCTCCCACACTTGTGGCACACGCTCCGTGACCCCGGGTCACAGCCCCGGTCCTCCCTCACCGGCCCGAGGGACGCCGTAGTCTCCCCGGAAGGCCCCTCGCTCCGGCCGGGCGAGCCGCCCTTCTGGGCCCTAGAGCGGCCTTAGCGCGGCAGTCCAGGCCCCAGGCCCGCGGGACCGGAGGCGTGAGGAGCGGCGGCGGCTTTAAGTGCTGAATCACCACTTTGCAACCCGAGCTCCAAACCACTGTGACCCGCGGGCCCTGAGGGCCCGGGCGCTGTGCTCCGCTTACCTAAAGAGGCGCTCTGGGGGCGACAGGCGGGCGCCAAGGACCAAGCGGAAGGTGCTGGGGAACCCGGAGTGCAACAGCCACGCTAGCCGGTACCGCATACCCCAGCGCAGCCGCCGGATTACAGCGAACGAACGCTTCCTTTTTGCGTGGAGAGCCGGCCTGGCCCACTGCGCATGCTCAATCCGCCGCGCCGCCTCCGGAGAATTGCAGAGCGGTCGCCGCTCCGGGTTTTGCTTGGAGCCCGACCGGACGGGGACGGTTCGGACCGCGGGCGTCCCAGGCCTCGGCTGGCGGACGAATAGAGTCCCGTTGGGAAGCCGCGGAAGACCAGCAACCAGGCTTTCTCAGGCGAGGAGGGCACATGTGAAGGCGGCGTTGGGTATCTGGCTGTGTATAGGTGGAGGCTAGGCCACTCACGAATACAGTGAGGGCAGCGGTGCAGGTGTTGGAACAAAGTCAACAGACCAAGCGGCCTCACTGGGAATGAATCCGCATTGGTGCGTGGCCCGCGGGCTCCCTCTAGAGGGTGGTCGGACGTGGACAGCGCGGGTAGGAGAGAGGGGAGTACTAAGACAACCCGGGTCCACCAGGGGGAGGCCGGGATCCTGGGGGAAGTTTCTGTCCTGGGGAAGCTAGTAGCCCTTCAAAGAGCAAGGTGGATATGGGACAGGCCACAGAAAAACAAGGCTTTCATGGACTTTGAAATCCAGAGTAGAAACTATTAAAAACACAAACAAAAAAACTAATACATGTAGTACCACTATTATCTGTATACTTTAATCATTATTTGTAAGACAAGACTTTTTTCCCCTGATGGCTTCATGGTGTTTTGCATCCAAGAACAATCCTGATTAATAGTTATTGATCTGATTGTGTACTACTTTATTTTACAGGGGTCTTTAAGGAAGAAAAAAGTTAGGAATGGTGACTCCCTAGCTTGAGTGCTTTTAGGTTTCTGATGTGGTAGACAGAAGACTGCAGCCAAAAGCAGTGCTCTGAATCCTGTTATTGCTACAAATGGGAGTATGCTTCAAAGACGTAGGAGGGATATTTTTTACAATATGGTTTACAATAAAGGCAAACCTTGGATGGATGAAAACTGAGGAATTGGAGATGAGAAAGCACTCCTAGTGCAGTGCAAGGTAAAATTCCACCATATTACATTCTAGCCCTCAACCCACATGTGTTAGTTTCCAGCAGCTGCCATAACAAATTACCACAAACTTAGTGGCTTAAAACAACAAATTTATTGTCTCAGTCTGGAGGTCAGAAGCCCAAAATCAAGATGTTGGCAGGCCCACAAGCCCTAGAGGACCTTAGGGAAGAATCCTGTTCTTTGCCTCTTCCAGCTACTGGTAGATGCCAACTTTCTTGGCTTGTGGCCCCATCACTTCAATCTCTACCTTCATTTTCTACATTGCCTTCTCTGTGTGTCTTCTTTTATAAAAATATTTGTCATTGGATTTAGGGCATAACCAGGCAATCCAGGAAGATTTTATCTCATCCTTAATTATATCTGCAAAGACTCTTTTTCCAAATAATGTAACACTTACAAACTCCTGGGATTAGGATGTAGACATTATCTTTTGGGGGCAACCACTCAACCCACTACCCCACCTTTTTAGCCTCCATCCCCACCCTCTACTAACTCCAGTTCACACAGCTGTCATAGCTAATTGATGTTTACAATACTAACTTGTCAGTGCTCTAGCAAATTTAATGCCCTGTTGAAATGGCATTGCCTTTGCAAAACTTTCCTTCATTTTCATTCCTTACATACTCCATTGGAAGTAACCACTCTCTGATCTGAGCTGCCAGAGTAGTTTGCCACTCTCAAAAGGCACTTATTTGGATCTTAGCCTTCCATACTTGTAAGAAGCAATAGATTAAGAATGATGTCGCAGTCATTTTTGTATCTCACCTGGCAGCAAGCACAGTGCTCAGTTCATGCTTGTCAAATGCATGTTTCCTAAATTTGATTAAGCCTTGAGATAATAACTACCATTTATAGTAAATACAGAGGAAAAATTAAGTCACACTTTATGGATACAATCGGCAAAGTTTGGAACACTAAAGGACAAATGACGTATTTCTTTGACAAATAAATTGCAAAACAAAAAAGAGAGGAAGGAGAAGCCTGTGGATTAAATGGGACTTACAATTGACAATTATGACAAGCTGTTTATAAATGTTTATATGAAAATGCAAAGGCCGCAGAAGACCCAAGGCAATCTGGAAGAAGAATCTGGAACACTTACACTACCAAATATTAAGTTACTGTTAAGCTATAGTAATTGAGATGATGATATAATGGCATGAGGGCAGATGAATAGGCTGTGTTAAACTATTTGGTAGTATCTATTAAAACTGCACATATGCATATGCTATGACCCAGCAATTCCATTTCTAGCTATATATATCCAACAGAACTAGAATGTTCACAGCAGCACAATTAATAATAGTCCCAAACTGCAAATGACCCAAATGCCCAAAAATGCACTGGAAAAATAAACTGGGGAATATTCATACAATGGAATACTGTACAGCAATGAAAATGAACAAATAAAAATTACACTCACGATATGGATGAATCTCACAAGCATGGTGAAAGAAGCCAGACTCAAAAGAGTACATACTGTCTGAGTGCCTTGTATAAAGTTGAAAAGCAGGCAAAACTAATCTATGGTATTAAAACTCAAGTTAAAGGTTACCCTGGAGGTGGCCGTGACTGAAAGGAAGACTATAGGGGGGCCCTTGGGTGTGTTTATGTGGGTGTGTTCAGTTTTTGAAAAGTGAGCTATACACTTATGACTTACTGTTATTTTGCAGTACTTCAATAAAATCTTCAAAAAAGATAAACTTCAAAAATGCAAAACAAAAAAAGATAGAGACATAATAACCAAATGAAATGTTTGGTTCTTGTTTGAATCCTGATTTGAACAAACCCATTGTGAAAAAAATATGAGACAATCAGAAAAGTAAGAACACTGACTAGATATTTAATGATATTGTTTATGTTGAGTTGGGGGGTATGTTAGTGGCTGTGGCTTTTTAAGGGTCCTTTGAGATACGAAAGGCCAGACAACTAAGTTTGTGAACTTTCCACTGCTTTTTCATATATAGACTGAAATAATATGATGCCTGGGATTTGGTTCAGAATAATTCATTGGAGGCGGAGGGAACAGGAGGAAGAATAGATAAAACAATATTGGCCATGAACTGATAATTATTGAAACTGGATAATGGATGCCTGGGGGATTTATTATACTATTCTCTTTGCTTTTGTATATATTTGTAATTTTCCATGATAAAAAGTTTTATAATGTATGTTTTTAGTACAGTACTATGGTAATAAAATACGTACCTAAAAGCAACATGAATTTTTAAGAATGTTTATAGATAAGTGATTTATTATAAATTTGTTAAAAGTTTTCCTAAATTACTCATACTTGCTAGTCCTTAAAGGTAAGTTTGAGTTACTTTATGGACAGTACTTGAAATATTTATGTAAAAATCTATAATTCGTATTTTCCACAGTTAAGGCTACTTTTGATTTGTCCATTCAACAAATATGCGCCCAGGCCTTGCTTTAGATGTTGAGGCTACACCAGAAAAAAAAAGAGCAACCAGCTTTCTATTCTTGTAGGGTTTACACTACAGAGAGAGAAACAAGTAAATTAATACTTATGTAAAATAATTACACGTGATTAAAATAATATTAGGGTAACCAGGGTGAGTTTTCCTGCAGTCCAGCTTCACCAAGGGACTTTCCCTCCATCACCACTGCTGCCCCTCTGGGTGGGGGAAGGTGGCAAAGATCTCATCATCTCATCTCAGGGGTCTTATGCATGTCCTGGGCACACATGGAGTGTGTGTGTGCAGGGGACAGTTTAGATGGAAGCTCAGCAAAAGCTCACAACATAGGATTTTGTGTTTGAGCTGCATAGGCAGCTGTCAGTGGAAAGCCAGCTTCTGTGGCCCTTCTCACAGGCTGACTCTCCACCAGGTTCCCTCCTGGGATTACCCTCCGTCAATCCTGCTTTCTTTCTGTTTAATGGCCTTTGACCTCCATTAGTTTCTTCTTCTTATATCACTTTCTCTCCATCCAATGTCCTAGCCAGGAGTTTCTCAACTAGAGTTTGAAAGTTGAGGGGCAGTCAGCTGCTTCTCCTTCTGTTGCTATCATGCTTAGGGCTCTTCTCAGGACCTTCCCTTAAATGCCTAGCTTGAAAGTTATAAACGCTGAATATTATTTTTCCTTTTTGCATTCCTGCTATAAGAACCCTAATTCTCCTAGATGCCTTTGCCTGAGGTATGGCAAAGAAAGAAAAACACGGGGAGTAAAGTTTCAACATCTTTTGCTATGTGCAGAAAAATAAATGGGGTTTTGTGAGAGAGTTTGCAGGGCTACTTCAGATACAGTGGTGGGGGAAAGTCTCTCTGAGGAAGTGATATTTGAGTTGTGACTTGAAAGGTAAGAAGGAGCCAGTTAGAACAAGTGAGGAAACATTCATCACAAGAGTCTGGGATAGGAGAGAGTCTGGTATATTCTGGGATCTGACGGAAGGCCAGAAAACATCTCTTTACCTTTCTCTCCCAATTAATCTTTGCCATGGAGGCTCTACTATTAACACAGCGAAAACATTAACCCAAATTTAGATTTAGGGAAACTCTATACTTGAGCATTTAGGGATTGTTTTTTTACAGGTTTATGAACAGTTCATGAATTGTTTTTTCCTCAGTTTAAGCACATCAGAGATGTTTACTGTTTGTTCTCTTTGGCATTTATACTCACAGGTATACAGAACCTACCATGATTCTGGCAACTATAATAGCTAAAGTCGAGTACTCCTCAACTATTCACTAAAGAATTGCATAGGTGTTGTTCAAGAGCCTTAAGATATCATACAAATAAAAATGTTTCTGAAGAGTTTTTTAGGACTTGGAAGAATGCTTAAGTTAAATAAAAATTCAGGATGTAAAACTAATAATTATGATTTCAATTATTAAAAATATACATATAGACAATTGGAAAGAAGTACATCAAGATAGTAATAAGTAGGTAGTGGAAATCTATTATCCACATATAGGAGTTCCAGAAAGAAAGAACAGAAAAATGAGTAAAAATGTTCAATGAGTAATTCAAAGATATTTCCCAGAACTGAAGGAAGTGAATTGCCAGACTGAAAGGATTCACCAAATGCTCTCAGCCCAGTAGATGAAAATGCATGCACACCAAGGCACATTATTGCAGAATTTCAGCCCAATAAAGGGAAAGAGTAGATTGTTTAAGGTTCCGGTGGGGGGGCGGGGGGGAAGGCCACTTACAAATAATCAGGAATCAGAATGGCTTTGGATATTTCAGCAGCAGCAGAAGCTAAAAAACACTGTCTTCAAAATTTGGGGACAAAAATGCTCTTACCCTAATGGTGTCACAAAAGCAGCAGAGTTCCTAGGGCTACTTGCAACTGCACAGTAGGCATCTCAGAAGTAACCCATATGAATCAAAGCGCAAAGGGCTCTCCACACGTGTTTTTCTTCCTGTGAAACCTCTGGACCTTCGCACATCCCATGAGAGTGTGCAGGGGCATCTGCAGTAGTAATCAAAATTGAAGTTTCCAGGTGGAAGGGGAACTCGGGGTCATATTTAATAAAAGTTAAATAAAATGATGTGATATTTTTTACACCACCCAAGATTGTGGTGTAAAATCATATCTGCTATAATAACTATTAGGGTAAGGGTTTTTTTGTTTGTTTTTTACTTGTCATGGTTTCTAGGTTGAATTTCTTTTTTTTATTATTATTAGTTTCAGGTGTACAAAACAATGCCATAGACATTTCACCCCTCACAAAGTCATAATCCTCCTCCCCCAAACTATTGCCCCTCTGACATCATACATACATATGTATTACAATTCCATTGACTCTATTCCCTATGCTATACTCCATATCCTGTGACCATATATATATATATATATATATATATATATATAACATATATATAAAATTATAATTGACATACAGTATTATTCAGCTTCAGCTTCAGGTGTACAGTGCAGTGGTCAAACATCTACACCATCCATGAAGTGGTCTCCCTAATAAGACATGTACCTATCTGACACCCTACAAAATCTTAACATTATTGCTTATATTCCCCAAACTGTCTTTCATATCCCTGTGCCAATATTGTAGTTACCAATTTATGCTGTCTAATCCCTTCCCCTTCTCTCTCATCCCCACCCCCTCTCTTTTCTGAGACTATTTCTGTTTACTTTGCTCATTTATTCAGTTCTTTAGATTCCACATATAAGAGAGATCATATGGTCTTTCTCTGTCTGACTTATTTCATTTAGCATAATGTTCTCTAGGTCCATCCATATCGTTGCAAATGGTAAGATTTCATTTTTTATAGCCGAGTAATACTCCATTGTATAAATGTACCACAGTTTCTTAATCCAGTCATCTACCGATGGGTATTTTGGTTGTTTCCAAGTTTCGGCTACTGTAAATAGCGCTGCAATAAACGGCTGCATATAGTTTTTCAAATTAGTGTCTTGGATTTCTCTGGATAGATACGTGAGAGTGAAATTGCTGGGTCATAAGGTAGTTCCATTTCGTTTTTTGAGGAACCTCCATACTGATTTCCATAGTGGCTGCACCAATTTGCAATCCCACCAACAGTACACAAGGGATACCTTTTCTCCACAACCTCGCTAACACTTGTTTGTTGGTTTATTGATGAAAGCCATTCTGACTGGAGTGAGGTGGTATCTCATTGTGGTTTTTATTTGCATTTCTCTAATGATTAGTGAGGTTGAGCATTTTTTCCTGTCTGTTGGCCATCTGTATTTCCTCTTTAGAGAAATGTCTCGTCATGTCCTCTGCCCATTTTTTAATTGGGTTGCTTAGGATGTTTTAATAACATAAAAATTGTAATAATAATCATAGGTATAAATTAATTACTATAGAAAATCAAATGTTGATGAGCTAGTGGATTATATAAAGCACTAAGTTCTCCAGATTACTAACTTTCAAAATGTTCCAAATAGAAAGTCCAAGAGAGTAGCAAACACTTGCCATCCTTCAATTTATCTTCAGAAAGGCATACCTAACTGCTTGGAAGGAAATACAGGGAGAACAAAGCACAAATTTATATTTCAATCAAATATAATTCTGCACTAGGATAGTAGGGTGCCTTTCTTTGCTATCAAGATAAAAATAAAGCTTTGAAATGACCAGAAACATTGTGTGTGTTTTTCAAGGTTTCAAAGACTGTTTTTTTACGAGCAGTTTTAGGTTCACAGTAAAATTGAGTGGAAGGTACAGAGATAGCCCATATATTCCCTGCTCCCAATCATGCATAGCCTCCCCCTTTATCAACATTCCCACAAGAGCGGTACGTCCATTATAATTGATGAATCTACAAGTACGTTGACACATTACTGTTACTCAAAGTTCATAGTTTACATTAGAGCTCACCCTTGGCATTGTACATGCAATGAGATTGGACAAATGCATCATGACATGTATCCACCATTATAGTATAATACATAATGCCCTAAAAATCCTCTGTGCTCTGCCTATTCATCCCTCCTTCCCCTCTAACCTCTGACAACCACTGATCTTCTACTGTCTATAGTTTTGCCTTCTCCAGAATGTCATATAGTTGGAATCATACAGCATATAGCCTTTTCAGATTGGCTTCTTTCATTTAGTGTTATGCATTTAAGTTTCCTCCATGTCTTTTCATGGCTTGATAGCTCATTTCTTTTAGTGCTGAATAATATTTAATTGTCTGGATGTACCACAGTTTATTTACCCATTCACCTACTGAAAGGACATTTTGGTAGCTTTCAAAGTTTGGCAATTATGACTAAAGCTGCTATAAACATCCATGTCCAGGGTTTTGTATAGACATGTTTTCAGGTCCTTTGGGTATATACCAAAGAGCATGGTTGCTGGACTATATGGTAAGAATATATTCAGTTTTGTAAGAAACCGCTAAACTGTCTTGCAAAGTTACTGTAACATTTTGCATTTCCATCAGCACTGAATGAGAGTTCCTGTTCCACATCCTTGTCAAAATTTGGTGTTATCAGTGTTCCAGATTTTGGTCACTCTTAATAAGGGTGCAGTCGTATCTCATTGTTTTAATTTGCATTTCCCTGATGACATATATGTTTCATATGCTTACTTGCCATCTGTATATCTTTGGTGAGGTGTCTTTTAAGGGGTTTGGCCCATTTTGAATGTTACCTTTTAAAGCATAAAAGGACTTTGCAGATGTGATTAAGTTAAGGATTTTGAGATGGGGAAATTATCTTGGATTACCTAGGTGGGCCCTAAATCTAATCTCATGTATTATTAGAGAGTTTTAACACAGAAGAAGAGAAGGCATGGAGGCAGAGATTGGAGTAATGTGCCACAAGCCAAGGAATGCCAGCAGCCATCAGAAGCTGGGAGGCACAAGGAACTGATACTCCCCTAGAAACTCCAGGAGCCTGGCCCAGCAGACACCTTGATTTTGACCCAGTGAAGTTGATTTCAGACTTCTGGCCTCCAGAACTGTGAAATAATAAATTTCTGTTGTTTTAAACCACCAACTTTGTTGTGATTTTTTTATAGCAGCCATAGGAAACTAATACACCCCTTGAAAAAAAAATCTGAAATAAAAATACCTAGAATCTGGATTGTACATATAACCTACTTAGCAATTAAGTGTCAGAATAAAAACATTTTAGACAAGCAAGCAAGTTCTCAAGAAATGTATGTCCTCTGCACTCTTTCTCGGGAAACTACAGGAGGATGTGCTCCACCTAAATAAGTGAGTAAAACAAGAAAGCACACAGATGAGATCCAGAAAACATGCTTTCCAAACAAGGAAATAAGCAAAGGGAATTCCTGGGATGAAAAAGAAGGGCAAACATGGGCTGGCAGCTGGGCCACACGCCTAGAGAGAGTAAGCACCCAATTAAAAACTACTTAAAACTGATTTCTGATGTCATTGAATTGGTGGAAGATTTTACCAAGCGACTACTAGGAAGTCTCTAGATTGGGAAAAGTACAAGGAAAACTAATCAAACAACACTGGGCAGTTAATTAATTTCTGAATAGGAAAAAGATAAGAAAGAAAAACAATCTCACTAGACTGAAATGCTCAGCTATGAATAGGCATAATAACCTACATACAGATTTTTGGTTTAACAAAAATTGTAATATTGGGTGTACAAGGAAGAGAAAGCAGAGGGAATAGTAAAGTTTGTGAACTAAATCCTATCTTTCATAAGAGGAAATCAGTAAATAAAGTCTAAAGTGGATTAATCAAAAGGTAACAGTATATACAAATTCCTTACAAAAATGGGAATGTGTATATGCTAAAAGAAATAGCTAAAATGAGTTGAAAGCAGTTGTTTCTGGAGTGGAGGTAGGGGTTGGGGCAGGATAAGGCAGGGAAATACCTTTTTATGTTGTTGTTAGAAACCCTTTAGAACTATTTTAAAACTACGTCCGTTTTTTAAGAAAATTAAAAATCAACTAAAAATAACTTATACAAGAAATACAGACCTGAAAGAGAAATGCCAGATCAAACACACACATGATCAATGATGGATATTAGTAGAATCCAGGTTAACTATTAATAATTTCTAACCATGGGCAGACTTTCAAGAAAGAAGTGTCGATTAGCTTGAGTAGTTTGAGCTCTATAGGGGAAGTGTAAAATAGCATATCAGAGATAGTCACCTGCCTAGTGTAACAAAACTTTTACAAATATCCAAAAGATCCTGGCTCTCTCCATTAGATTTAGTCTTGAGGGCAGGGACTATAATTCAGCCTTACCTCTTTACTGCCTAGCCCATAGTAAGCACTCAATAAGGGCAAGATGAAAGTGGGTACAGGCGCACTGAGCACATGAAAAAATTAGATGAGGCAGATAGCAATTAAGAACCTGGGATTTGAAATCAGAAAGAATTCTGAGTTCCTCCCCTGTCATTTATTAGCCATATGACTACAGACAAATATACTTACGTGGCCTGTTTATTGATAAAATAGTGGGACATAATAGTTGCTACTTCAGAGAGTTGTTCTGAAGATTAAATGAGACCATGCACACAAAGCCTTTCATAGAATCTGACACATAGTAGCTCTAGATATATGGTAGCTATGAAACTATTACCAAATGGAGACTCTTGAGTTTCTTGCATAAACCCTGATGACTGTTAATGTAAATATTGTTTAGGTATTTACTAATGAGAAAGAAAAGAAGAAAATAAAATTTTGGCCTACTATGTGCCAGGTACTTTACACATGTATTATTTTAATCCTCACAATAATAGTAATCATTATCTCCATTTTACAGATAAGGAAATCAATGTTGAGAGAAGTTAAATAATTTCCTTCAGGTACTCATATTTATTTAATGACTACTTTGTGTAAGGTTCTGTTCAAGACAATAGGAAAACAGCACTGACCAAGACAATCAGGTCCCTGGTGAATCTTACATTCTAGCAATACACTCACAATGTAATTTGTGGTAAGTACTGTGAAGGAAATAAACAAGGTCTTGAGACATAAAATTAAGGTAGAAATATGCTTTAGATAAGGTGGTCAGGAAAGACCTTTTTAAAGAGAAAGATTAACTGAGATCTGAAGGATGAGAATGGGTAAGCCATGCAAAGAGCCAAACTAGAGTTGTAGGCAGGGTACAGCAAATACAAAGGCCTGGCTGCAGGTAGTGAGCTATAGAGAATGGTAGTGAGCTATGTAAGGTAGGGGCAGCAGTTGATGCAAAGGGCTGATTATGAGGGCCTTACAGAACATGGTAAGGAATTTGGATTTTGTTCTGAGTACAATGAGAAGCTACTGTAGGTTAAAAAGTAGATGAAAGGCATGATCTGTTTCGTTTTTCAGAAGATCCTTCTCTTTGCTGAGGGAATGCACTGGAGAGAGGAGAGAAGAGCACAACTCAGGAGACCTGTTAGGAACTTGTTTGGGACAGTTCAGGGAAGAAATAAAAGACTTGAATTAGAGTGGTGGGCAGAGGTGATAAAATCAACAGGACTGCACTGGACATGGAGGACGACGGTCTGGTTAGTGCCATTGGTCCAGATGAGAAAGACTGGGGTGGAGGTAAGGGAGACAAAGAATTCCATTTTGGATTGGTCCGTTTTGAGACGCCGGTGAGCCTTCTAAGAGGAAATATCAGTAGACATCAGCCTATGCAGAATCTCCATTGACCAGCGATCTAGGCTTTAGAGACAGAAGCTTCCCTGGGGGAATGTAGGAGTTAAGTAAGTGGAGGAACACTACTGGGGCCTGCAAGCTTTCCACTCCTGTCCGTTTCTTAAGAAACTAAAATGATACCTACGTTTCTGCGGGCTAAGTAAGTATGGCACAGAAGCACAGCTCCCGGAGCCGACAAAGGCCCATGATTCAGTATTTCCGGAACCCACCCCTAAAGTGGCCGAATCACTTCCAAGCACTGCCAAGGCGCCTATAGAACGCCTACGGAAAGCCGGAGGTCACCGACCGCAGGCGGGGCCCAGCGAGCGGGGCCTGCTGGGACTTGTAGGTTAACCTCCCGGGGAGTCGGCGCAACATCCTTTAAACGCCGTCTGGAGGCTGCGCCACGTACCTGGAGGGAAGTGCGCCTTGAATCGGCTTCAGTCACTGCAGAACCGTTGTCCGAAAGCGCCAATCTGATCTTCCTTTCAAGCTTGGAATCATTTAGCAGTGATGACTTCTCATCAGTGAAAGAATACATTTAGAGTCCAAAAAATGACATTCAATGTCCATTTTATCACGAGTTTATACCCGTGTTAGCCTTATCGCGTAACACTTCCTAATTATTCTTCAAATCTATACTGAACGCTGCCTCCGAGAAAGAGGTTCGCTTTGGCCTCTCCTCTGTGCTTCCATAGCACTCCCTTACAATTCTCTAATAATTATAATCATGACCAGCCTTCGTGAGCGCTTACTATATGTTCTAACCTAAGCTATTTACCCGCACTAGCTTATTAATGCTCACATAGCCCTCTAGAAAGGTCGCTATTATTTCCCTTTTGCAGATGAGCAAATTTTGGATTGGAGATGTTATGTAATTTGAGCACCGCTACGTAAGTACCATACTGTTTACTCCTGCTTGTTACGAGTTCCCTGGATTAAGAGTTCCAGACGGGTACGAGAGCACCAGATTTTTGGTTTCCCTGAGGGCGGGGCTCTGGTGATGAAACCGCATCCCATGGTGCCTTGCGCGTCCGCGCTGCAATTGGCCGGGAGACCGGGCTCCTTTTTCAAATTGAGGCGCCGAGTCGTTGCTCGGGTTCCTCGGCTTTTGGCTGAGACGAGTTTGGTGCTTGGGCGGCTTTGGCTGGTGTGGGACAGACACCACGGCCAGTCAGAGCCCCTAGTGGAGACCGGGGACGCTGAGCTGCTTGCGTCCGGTCCCCGGGCCAAGCCAGCTCTCGGCAAGAGAGGTGGACATCCTAGCCCTTGCCAGCGCCAAGCCTTGATTTTCCGAGGGGTTCCGTCATGGCGTCCCAGCCGAATTCCTCCGTCAAGAAGAAAGATGAGAAGGGGAAGAACATCCAGGTGGTGGTGAGATGCAGGTAGGACGCGCCTGGTGGGATTTGGAGTGCGGGGCTTTGCTACTGGGCTTCCTCTTGCGTGGTGGGAGGAGAGGAATTTTGTTTACAGTTTCTGAGTGGACCAAGCCTTGTTGTTTCCTAGTTTTCCGCGTTCTGTTGGATTAAATGACACCATGTTGCTGTGGGGAGTAAATTTCTTTTCGGAAGAAAAGATATTGGTGGGGGTCGCAAAAAATAATTTTTCTCCCACCTTCTAAGTGGGAGGAAATAATCAAATTAACCTGAGACAGATTAGCAGGAGAGAATGTCCAAAGTTTATGACGTCTGTACGTGCAAGGATGCCATAAGAATATGAGACCTCAAGACGCATCGGGCAGTTGAGATTTATATGTCATTTTGGACAAAGGAGAGGGGGGCCGGAGGTCTGGGATTTCAAAGGCAATTTACAGGTAAAGGAGAAAGCAAATTCTTGCTGGGCCACCCAGAAACAACGGTGCACAGAAGGAAGTTCAACAAACAGACTTTGCTAGATTTCTGTTCCCCACATTTAGTTTATATTATGATACTAAGGTGATGTTCCCTTCCTTTAAGCAGGTGTTTGTATCTTGAGTTCCTTTAGGCAGGTAAGGGGAGAGCGAAAGGGTCTTTCTGAGTCTTTTGTTTCTTAATAACCAGCCTGAAAACAGTATCCCAAAAGACGTGTTTTGGAGAGGCAAAACTTTGGTTCCCCTCAGATATTTGTTGGAGGTTATAGTTTAAACTGCTGTATTCAGAAGTAGAATTTGATGGTTGTTCTTTAGTGAAAAGTGCATTCTTTTTTTAAAAGTAATGTCGGCAAAGATTTAGGTGTTATTTTTATATGCCACGCCTTGCAGTTTGTCAGTTTGGAAATAAGACTGCTTACCTACTTTGCAGATGTTTTAGTACTTACATTGGGATTACTGTCCTCTACATCACTGTAAAAACGTAATCCGTCACCTGTTTATTCTAAAAGTATTCTAAAATTAAAAGGCTGTTTTAAAAAGGTATCAACGAACTTTCTTAAGTTGTTTATTCAGCTTTGGTGACTTGAATTGTAGGTATCAAAGGTAATACTAGTTTTCTTACATTAGGTGCCAGAGAGAAAATTTGATGGTAATCTTCAGTCTAGCCAATTACTAGTTGCAGTCTAGGGCTTCTGTTAATAGTTGCTTGCTTTGAAGGTTTAAAAAAAAAATGAACAGCCTGCAACAAATCTGCCAACAGCCTGCAGATTTTTAGATTATTTTGATCATATAATAAAGCCAGGCAATATTACATTTCTGTGTGGTTTTATTTTCTTTAATTTCTTTTTTATTGTTAGTTACAAATTATGTCAGGCCAATAAAAAATTATAAAAAACAATGTAACAAACATCTATATGTCCGTCATCCAGATTAGAAACAAAACAGTCATTACAGCTGGAGCCCTAGTGTATCCCTTCCCAATCTCCAATCTTCTTCCTCTACCTCAAGAGTTAAACATTATCCTGAATTTCATGTTTATAATCCCCACACATTTCAAGCTTACCTTAGAAGAGATTTCTTTTACTTTATCACTATTGAAAAGTGCTTAGGTTGTCTAATATATACAATAATTTTAGTATAAAGAGGTGTATTTTTCAGATTATCCTTTTTTTTTTTTAATAGCCTTCTTAGTACAAATATGTCCTCTAGCTTTAGTAAATAAACAACTTAAGAGGCCCGGGGTGTCAAATCTCTTCTGTAAAGGGCCTAGGTTAATATTTTACGCTTTTCAGGCCACACGTGGTCTCTGTCACATATTCTTTTCTAATTTTGTTCAGTTTAAAATTTTTAATTGGCACCAGTTATTGTAGCCTAAGAGGTCAACAAGATTTCAAGAGAGGAGAGATGACTTCATTACTTGATTACATTGAATGTAATCTTTATGATGTTCTTTACTTGTACAGTAACTTGAAGAGAAATTTTTATTCTACCTGTACACAACTCAAGATAAAGGTATAACTTCTGGAGCTGAGGCACTGATGGTATAGAGAGAAATTTTAATAAGGAAATGGCTTTGATACGAATACACAAATACACACAAAACACCCCTTCCCCTTGTATACTGTACAAGTTGGCACAAACCTGATAAAGAATATAATGTAAAGGTTTTAGGATTTAAGTTATTCTTGGCATTTTAATCTAGACAGCTGCTTAGGCAATTTAGGTCTTAACATATCTGAGTTATTCATATATTTTAAAGTATATAATTATATTTTTTTTAAAGGCCCAGGTGAACTTTCCTTAAATAGTAACCCAATATGACACCATAGTTACCAAATGGAAAACAAGATTGTGATTCTGTATTAAATCAGCAGAGGATATTTTAGAGAAAGGACAACTTGAAAAATAAAGACTTCATTATTCCAAGTTAAGAGCATTTTAGTTATTAGCAGCGGTTATCAAATGAGCTAAAAGTAAATCTCCAAGGAGCTGCTTATAATTTGCTTTGTTGAGGAGAGACTGTTTTACTGTTGCAGTATAAGGTGATGTAAGTTTTTTTTATCCTTGAAAAGGTTTTCTGAAATTGGTATCCCTATCAGCAAAGGGTACTCCTGGCACATTCATCACAGTAGGACATGAGGTCCAATGGTGCTGTTGAAACTTGATTCTTTCAGTGGCAGCTTTCCCATCATTCACGCTTCCCCCACCCTGCCCTTTCCCAATCAGGACCAATCATTAAATTTTTGCTGTATGCACTTACAGCACCCTTTACATACCTTTTCTAAACATCTCTCTTACAATTTATTTTTTTTTAATGTTACTGTTCCCCACTAGACCTCACATTACTGTGAGGACAAACTGAGTTAACAAGTGTAAATAAAGGTCTTGGAACAGTGAGTATTGACACATAGTAAGTGCTCTGCATGTTAGTCATTGTTTGTTTCCATTTTTTGTTTTGTACCAGTTATCCACTGGCAGGTTAGTATTCTGAACACAAATTTGGCATGTTCTTTTTACTACATCATAACCTAACTTGATCAGATTCTAAGAAGAGTGGAAATAGAATTCTGAAAAATAAGTTTGGCATTTTTTCCAAGTTAATTCTGTTAGCATCTATCTAAGAAACTGTCAGAGTTGTAATGTTTTACATATCTTTGAAAATTTATAAAACTAATTTTATCTCTGGGAATTGAAATCCTTAAAATTCTGTCTACTTTTATCATTTAGTCCTCATCACCACCAGTATAGTCAAAATGTCACATTGTTCTTGTCTAAGTTGTTAATGAAAATGTCATCAGTAGCTTGATAACTAAGAGTTCTTGAATAACTTTTTGTATTTCTTTTTATAGACCATTTAATTTGGCAGAGCGGAAAGCTAGCGCCCATTCTGTGGTAGAATGTGATCACGTACGGAAAGAAGTTAGTGTACGAACTGGAGGATTGGCTGACAAGAGCTCAAGGAAAACATATACTTTTGATATGGTACTTCTTAAAATGCTGCTGCTTCTTTATTATTCACTAATGTAAATTTACCCTAGTATACATATTTCCTCTAGGTTCTAGTGTACAATTACAAATTTCAGTTGATTCTTTGAGTTGTCAAATGGTTTCTAGTGAGCTAAATGAGTTAATTTATTAAAGAGAGTAATTCTGAAATTGTTTTTCTTGAATAAATGCTTTTTTTTTTTTTTGATAGGTTTTTGGAGCATCTACTAAACAAATTGACGTTTACCGAAGTGTTGTTTGTCCAATTCTGGATGAAGTTATTATGGGCTACAATTGCACTATTTTTGCGTGAGTGAAACAGTTTTTCAAATGATGAAAAAGTTTAGATGTCTATATTTGTTTTTTATTTAACACTTTTATCAATCTTGACAGATATGGCCAAACTGGCACTGGAAAAACCTTTACAATGGAAGGTGAAAGGTCACCTAATGAAGAGTATACGTGGGAGGAGGTATTTATTGTTTATAACAGATTCTGTCTCTAAAGTGGCTGAAATATAACTGAATAAAACTTGGCTGAAGGACACTGTCTTGAAATAGAGAAGAGTACCCATGTCAAACATGAATTTAGCATTAACTACTACTATAATATAATGAAAGTACATGGTATGGCTCCTGTTTAAGAAACATACACACTCATTGGGAGAGGACCAATATATTAAGTGATTAATTTGACTACACTGGTATTGGCACAGTTAAGTGATAATAGAGGGTATGTTTGGGACAGAATTGTTGGAGCAGAATATTGTGGAAAAGGAAAATGACTAGGGCTTGAAGGGGAAGGCTTTGCAGTGAGGGAATGAATCTCATAAAGTTAGCATAGCAAGGGGCAGTATGGTATTTTATTCATCACACCTTGAATGTTCAAGAAATTAAGATCACTGTATTGTTGAATATTGTAGAAAGCACATAGTACATTTCACAAAGATTTCCATCAAATGTGTTTAAATGAGTTTAATGACTAAGTCACTTTTCCAAATTATTAACATTTAGGTAAATTCTTTTTTTCTTATGGTGACATAGTTGAGGCTTAACTTTATGCAAGTACAATAAAGTTATGGAATTTTAACCATAGAGATGTGGAATAAGCTTTTAAAGCAATTTTAAAATTTAGAGACTTATAACAGTTTTATTAAGGATACTTAACATATGTGAGAAACAATCCTGTTTTATGTCAGAATTAGGGAATATACTGTTAGAGGGGTCAATTTTCTAATTAAAATGGTGGTATTATGTACTAAGAGAAAAAGTGGAAAGGATTATTGAACTTGGTTTTTTAAGTAGCTTGGTTCAGTTGATTTATGTAATGTTCAGGCATGAAGTGTCTGACAGGCATGACATATTAGTGGAAGGTATGAAGGAGAATAATTACTGTTTAATAGACTTATAAATGACTTGGGTTGTCTAACATTTTGTTTTCTTTAACTTGTTTTGACATACTTATGTTTAAATATGCTATAAAGGAGGCCCTTGTTATATGTGTTTTAACAGTCACAATAAATGCTATTCTTCCTTTATTTTATTCCTCATTAATATTATAATTTCAGGATCCTTTGGCTGGTATAATTCCACGTACTCTTCATCAAATTTTTGAGAAACTTACTGATAATGGTACTGAATTTTCGGTCAAAGTGTCTCTGTTGGAAATCTATAATGAAGAACTTTTTGATCTCCTTAATCCATCTTCTGATGTTTCTGAGAGACTACAAATGTTTGATGATCCCCGTAACAAGGTAACTCAGTCTTTGAGAATGAAATGTCTGTAAATTTAAACGTGTGATGCTCTTGAGTGCTTTGAGGTGTGTGTGTGTGTGTGTGTGTGTGTGTGTATTAACCAATCTAATGGATGCTTTTTTGATATTTGGTCAGAGGGGAGTAATAATCAAAGGTTTAGAAGAAATTACAGTACACAACAAGGATGAAGTTTATCAAATTTTGGAGAAGGGAGCAGCAAAAAGGACAACGGCAGCAACTTTAATGAATGCATATTCTAGGTAAAAACAAAAAACAAAAAAACCTCATTGTCTCCTCCACCGCTCCCATTTTCTTTTTAAGAATAATTAGAAATTTGGGGAAAGTCAAATTGGGGTAGGTGAGTCACATAGCTGGATTTGATGCTAGATTGCGTGCTTTAGTAATTGGCTTGAAATGTATAGGGAAGCACCAATATTGGAAGAATGTTGAAAGGAGAACTAAGATTAAGTTTAATTAAAGAAGGAGTATTAAACCTTTTTTAAGCTGAAGATTTTTCCCAAGTGAAATCATACATGGGAGCCCAGATTAAAATGTGGCTGCTATAGTTGATTTAGGCATGGGATTCTCGGAGGCATACCTCCTCAGCCTTAAGAAGGTTTTTTCTGAGCATTTTCCTGAATCTCCTGTGTATACTTAGCACATAGTTTGAAAACCCCTCATTTGAGTAAGGATTAGAAGAAAGTCAAATGGCTTCATTTTATTTTTTTTCCAGCTTTATTAAGGTATGATTAATAAAATTATATATATTTAGGTTGTATAATGTGGTTTTTTTCCCAAATGGCTTCATTTTAATGTAGGAAGACAGATGGTCACTAACACTGACTTTCAAGGGGAGGAAAGGGCATATTTGAAGCAACCCCCTATAGGATGAATCCCAAATTCTACAAATGCAGTTTACCAAGTCAGAAGGGACATTTTTCCCATTGGTCTTTGAAGGAGACATCAGAGTGTAATTGAAAGAGCTGTGGGTTGGGAGTTAGATATTTATTTAGTTCCAGTTCTGCAGTTTAACTAAATATGTGACTTCGTGTAATTAAGTGAACTTATCTGAATATCAGTTTCCCTGAGCTACAAAATGGTTATTAGAACTAGATCTTTATTTCTTTGCTCCCTTATCATTTAAAATTTGTACAATATTCTATAATAGTTATGATTGCAACTATAAAAATATGTATGCATTTAAAGAAAGGAAAAAAATAACAATATGAAAATAATTAAGATCATGGAACTGTGGCTGATTTTATAATTCTGTTTAAATTTTCCAATGATAGCTTTCAATTTTTAAAGCTTAAATTATAAACCAATCATAGAATGGAAATTTTATTCTATATTTTATTCTATGATTGGTTTATAACTTAATTTTATATAGAATTTAGAGGAATGAAATTTTTTTTTTTTTTTTGAGGAATAAATTTAAAGTCAGGTAAAATTTCTTTTCTCTAAAAACATTTCTCTGAAATATACAATTCCTATTCAGTAAATTTGTATAATTTAGGTCTCCTTTTGTTTTTTTGCATGTAGACTTGAGTAAAGATCTCTTTTTATGTATATATGTGGTAAAGAGGAAGAAACATTCATTTTTCCAAAACCAGAGTTGGCATCTATGCTTGATTGCATTAATTGCACAATCTTAGGTTAGGAATGGATAAATAATGATAGTAAAACATGAAATAATATGATTCAGATTTAGAGTTTATGTTTATATTTTTCTTCGTGCCTCTCCCCTTTTCTGTAATTTTAAATAACTTAAATAATTTTTTTATAATGATACTATAAAATTTTCCAAGTAACATGAAAAAAGTACAAATAAAAAAATTGAGGGCCGGCCCAGTGCCTCAGGCGGTTAGAACTCCATGCTCCTAACTCTGAAGGCCGCCGGTTGGATTCCCATATGGGCCAGTGGGCTCTCAACCACAAAGTTGTCAGTTCAATTCCTCGAGTCTCGCAAGGGATGGTGGGCAGCGCCCCCTGCAACTAAGATTGAACATGGCACCTTGAGCTGAGCTGCTGCTGAGCTTCCAAATGGCTCAGTTGGTTGGAGCGCATCCTCTCAACCACAAGATTGCCAGTTCAATTCCTCCACTCCCGCAAGGGATGGTGGGCTGTGCCCCCTGCAACTAGCAACAGCAACTGGACCTGGAGCCCATCCGGGAGGCAGCTCAGTTCAAGGTGCCGTGTTCAATCTTAGTTGCAGGGGGCGGAGCCCACCATCCCTTGCCGGACTCAAGGAATTGAACTGGCAACCTTGTGGTTGAGATCCCACTGGCCCATGTGGGAATCGAACTGGCAGCTTTCGGAGTTAGGAGCCTGGAGCTCTAACTGCCTGAGCCACCGGCCGGCCCATGAATAGGAAGATTGATTGAAGCCTTCCCATCTGACACACCAGGCAACTGATCCAACCCTACCCCATATCCAGCTTTCAGAAGTGCCTGAGGATTCTAGTTCCTAAGTCTGTTAGGGTGTTTTCAGGTAGCTTCTTATTGGGTTCCCCTCTGCAAGCAGCAGGTATAAGAAACAAATACCTAATCTTTATATTATCCACCCTCTGTCTTCCAAAATCTTATTGATACCTTCTGTCTGATACTGTCTTTTTTATTTATTTTTTTCACCCTTGGGGATTTAGATCTTTGGATATTTTCAACATTTTATGAAAAGCAGATAATGTTTTGCATTATAATAACTGGGCAACTTGATCTTATTTTCTAGCCGTTCCCACTCAGTTTTCTCTGTTACAATACATATGAAAGAAACTACAACTGATGGGGAGGAGCTTGTTAAAATTGGAAAGTTGAACTTGGTAAGCATCTACCTTAATACCACTGTTTCATGCTTTTTGGTTTTTTTCTCCAGCTTTATTGCAGTATAACTGACAAGTAAAATTGTATATTTAAAGTGTACAACATGATGATTTGATATGTGTATATTCTGTGAAATGATTACCACGATCAGATTCATTAACACATCCATCACCTCCCATAGTTAGCTTTCTTTTGGTGAGAACACTTAAGATCTACTCTCAGCAAATTACAGTGTGGTCTTGTTAACTATAGTCACCATATGGTACATCAGATCCCCAGAACTTACTCATCTTATCACTGACAGCTTGTACCCTTTAACCATCATCTCCCTATCTCCCCGAGCCCCCAACTCCTGGTTATCATCATTCTTCTCTGTTTCTATGGTTTTGACTTTCTTGTTCTTCTCCTGATTCCACATATAAGTGAAATCATGTAGTATTTGTCTTTTTGCCTTTCTTTGTCTGGCTTATTTCACTTAGCATAATGTGCTTTAGGTTCATCCCTGTTGTAGTAAACTACAGCATTTCCTTCTTTCTTGTGACTGAATAATATTCAATTGTGTATGTGTACCGCATCTTTATTCATCCATCGAAGGACACTGTTTCCACATCTCGTCTATTTTGAATAATGCAATGGACATAGAAGTGAAGCTATCTCTTTGAGATAATAATTTCATTTGCTTTAGATATATATCTGGAAGTGGTATTGCTGGATTATATGGAGTTCTGGTTTACTGTTTCATTCTTGACTGCCTCATAGAGCAGCCTGAAATTTTGTACTTCTGGGCAATATTTCTTACAATATTAGCTTTGTAGTGGGTTATTAATTATAGAAAAATTACTTTGCTGGCTATGTAATATATTATGTGTGAGAATGAAAGTCTTCGAGTCCAAGTCCAGTAGACTCACAACTTATTTTTTATTTTTGAAATTCCAGGTTGATCTTGCAGGAAGTGAAAACATTGGCCGTTCTGGAGCAGTTGACAAGAGAGCTCGGGAAGCTGGAAATATCAATCAATCCCTATTGACTTTGGGAAGAGTTATTACTGCTCTTGTGGAAAGAACCCCTCATGTTCCTTATCGAGAATCTAAACTAACCAGAATCCTCCAGGATTCTCTTGGGGGTCGTACAAGAACATCTATAATTGCAACAATTTCTCCTGCATCTCTCAATCTTGAGGTAAGCCCTTAAGTGTCTGCAAGTGTGGTAGCTGTTTATTTATTATATTATTTTAGAAGTTCATTAATTGGCTTCATTAATTTTATACCATAGTAGAAAGAATCTGGACATTGCATGTGGAGACATACAAGAGTACACCACTGAAAAAAATGTCTTTCTCCTCCCTGGCAGAGTTTTTAATCTTAGAAAGCCAGTTACTTACTGGCCTTTTCCACACAGTCTTTAAAGAAAATTGCTGTGGTCATTAGCAGTGGATGGTTACATGGGGTATGGAGATTTAATTAGAAATGTGTTAAGTGAATGCTAGTGTTGTGGAGGCTACTTAGAGAGCACTGAAGATGGGCTTGAGTATGTGGGAACAAGTGGGAAAACCAAGAGAAGCAACAACCATGGCAAAATCTACTCTTATTGCAGTCATTTACTTTAAATGGAGTTAGGAAAGCTTTAAAAGGTCTCTAACTCCCCTGTCCTTTTTAAATTGAGGTATAATTCACATACCATAAAATTCACCCAGTAAAGATGTATAATTCGATGATTTCATTATGTTCACAGATTTGTGCAACCATCACCAAAATCTAAGTTTAGAGTATGTTCATCACCCCATAAAGAAACACTAGCAATCACTCCCCATCTGCTCCTACTTCCAAGCCCTTGGTCATTATTAACCCCTTTTTTTAATCTATAGATTTGCCTGTTCTGGACATTTCGTATAGATGGAATCATACAAGAAGTGTTCTCTTGTGACTGGCTTCTTTCACTTAGCATAATGTTTTCAATGTTCATCCATGTTATAGCATGTATCAATACTTTATTCCTTTTTGTGGATGAGTAATATTCCATTGTATGGTAATAGGACATTTTGTTTATTCATAAGTTGATGAATTCATTGCGTTTTTAGAGAACAGTGTAAAGTACAAAATTATGAGATCAAATTATTATAAAGTTAAAGGCCCTGAAAATTGAAGAGAAGGAAAAAAAGATAAGGATGTTTTTTTGAACAATCTTTTTAAAGATTGGGTATAGTAGCCTAAGGGGATAGATTTTTAGATTAGCAATAACCATAAATTATTACTTACAGGTTATTATATAGTACATTTTAGATAAAAGAACTACGTTATTCTCATATCTTTAGTAATTGGCCTTTTCATCACAGGAAACTCTGAGTACATTGGAATATGCTCATAGAGCAAAGAACATAATGAATAAGCCTGAAGTGAACCAGAAACTAACCAAAAAAGCTCTCATTAAGGTAATTGTGGATTTTTGTGGAGTAATGAAATATTGTTTGACAAGTGTGACAATAAGGAACTGAAATAGTTGTTAAAAGATTTGTTAAGTTGCCTGTGGTAAGGCTTTTCATCTAATGATTTAAACTAAATATCTCATATGTTAAATTTTTTTTTCTATTGCTAATATTTTGACTACCAGCTCTATCAAGTTAGCAAACTTTGCAAATATTTACATTTACAAATTTATTTACAGCTTAAGGGTGTACTTACCATACGTTAGGGTATAATTACCATAACATTCTACCATTGTAAGCCTACCATTCTATTACTTTTAGTACATTTTTAGAGTTGTGCAGCATCACCACATTTAGAAAATTTCTTTGGCTCTATAAAGTGCCCTTTTTTCCCTTTGCAGTCAGTCAACAACTGATCTGCTTTCTGTCTATAGACTTGCCTTGTCTGGACATTTCCTATAAATGGCATCATACAATATTTGGTCTTTTGCATCTGACTTCTTTCCCTTGGCTTAACACTTGGGCTTTATGTATGTTGTAGCATGTGTCAATAGATTATTTCTTTTTATTGCTAAATAGTGCTCCATTATATGTCTAATATCACATTTTGTTTATCCATTCACCAATTGATGGACATTTGGATTATTTCCAGTAATGCCACTATGAACATTCACATACAAGTCTTTGTGTTGATGAAAACTTTGTTTTCATTTCTCCTGGGTAGATACCTAGTGGTTTATTTACTGGGTTGTGTAAAAGTTTATGTTTAACTCTTTAAGAAACTGTTTTCCTAAGTGGCTGTACCACTCTAAATTTTTACCAGCAATTGATGGTTTGCAGTTTCTCCACATCCTCTCCAACACTTGTCATAGGCTTTTTAATTTTAGCTATTCTAATAAGTGTATAATGGTACCTCAGTGTGGTTTTAATTAGCATTTTTCTAATGAATAATGATATTGAGCATCTTTTCACATGCTTATTATGCATTTGTGTATCTTTGTTTTGTGAAACGTCTATCAAAATCCTTTACCCAGTTTTTAATCGGGTTGTCTTATCACTACTAAGTTGTAATGAGCTGTTCATATCTTTTATAGACAAGCCTTTTATGAGATGATTTGTAAATATTTCCTCCCAACCTGGCTTGTCATTTTCTTGGGAGTATTCTTTCTTTTTTTTTTTTAAGTGAAGTTTTTATTGGGATAATTGTAGATTCATATTTGGAGACCATCCTGGGTACTGGAGATTGTGTTTTTTCTTCAGAAACCCCTATTTTTATAATGAGTACATTTAAAAGGTCTTTGAAAGCAGTTGAAAGACTATTCTAAACAGATTAATATTAAATGAAAAGTATGGTTATGGCTTTATATCATACTTTTCTGTGCTTTAGCCATTAGAGAAATGTAGGTTAAAACCACCATTATACACTTATTAGAACAGCTAAAATTAAAAAACCTGTAACAAACTTTACGTTTCATATCCTCCCCAAATCGAATTAAAAAAAATAAAGTGCTAAGTTGACACAACATTCTTTTTGTGTAGGAATATACAGAAGAGATTGAGCGTCTGAAACGAGATCTTGCTGCAGCTCGTGAAAAAAATGGGGTGTACATTTCTGAAGAAAATTTTAGGTAAGCCCTTAGCTGTGGAAATTAATTTCCAAGAATGAGCATTTTCTAATTAACAGGCTATTTGAAGTAAAATTTACTTATCTGACAGTAAATTAAGTCTTTATACCTAGTGCCTCCTACAAATGCTTCTTTTGTTTTGACCTTAACAAGTAGTTATCAGTTTAAAATTTTTTTATATAACTTTATTTTTTAAATAATTATAAATTCACATGAAATTGTAAGAAGAGGTCCTATGTATTTTTCGTCCAGTTTCCCCCCATTGGATACCTCTTGTGTAATTTTAGTCTGTATCAAAACTGTGTGTAATTCTGTGCCATTTTATCACTTTTGTAGATTTGTATAGTTCTACAATTAAGATATAGAACTATCCTATCATCATGAAGATCTCCCTCTTCCTACCCCTTTATAGTTATACCCACCTTCTTCTCCAATGATCTCTAACCACTGGGAGCCACTAATCTGTTCACTTTTTAAAGTCCTGAAGAGGTTTGTTCAAAGGAAAACTTCTACTGCAGCTTTATTAGAAGCAAAAACAATAACAAATGAAACACGGGGCAGAAGGATTATAACTTCCCAAAAATTCCTGATTGTATTTACCCTTGAAGATATTAAGAAGGGTGACTTTCACACTGGCATTTTTTAAAAAAAATAATGATAAGGGCTGGCCCAGTGGCTCAGGTGGTTGGAGCCCCGTGCTCCTAACGCCAAAGTCGCGGGTTCGATTCCCACATCGAACTGCTGTGGCAATCTAAGCTGCGCCCTCTACAGCTTAGATTGTGAACGACATCTCTCCCTGGAGCTGGGCTGCCATGAGCAACCTGAGGTTGGTGTGAGTGGCTGACAGCCAGTGTGAGCTGCTTTGTTCTGCCGTGGGCTGTCGTTAGCTGCTGTGAGCAGCCCACCGGTGACTGGCGACTGACTGCCTCAGCCCGGGGGCAGACGGGGGGAGCGCAAGGTTCATAATACCAACATGGGCCAGGAAGCTGTGTCCTACACAACTAGACTGAGAAACAACGGCTTGAACTGGAGTGGAAGCCGGGGAGGCAGAAGAAGGGAGGGAAAAAAATAATGATAAAAGATATTTAGAGCTACTTGATAATAACCAAAAACATTTTCATGTAATCTTCCTTTTTTAAAGATATTACATGATCATTTTGATAGTATATAACTCATTTAATAAATTCATTGTTTTCCATGTTATTTTCAATTGCCATAATGTGTTATATCCTCCTGATTGTTTCATCAAATTTATATTTTATGAGTATCACAGATTAATAAACAATAATTCTTTTATTTTTTCTATGGGATTTCAGTTTTGTTTGATTCTTTCATAGCCCAGACTCAGTTGGCAAAAACATTTTTACAAAAATCTTTTGTAAATTTGCACTTAATTTTTAAACTTGATAATGGTTTTTGTGTGTGTGTTTTTCTGGTTTTGACATAGTCTTTCACTGTATACACTACAGTGTATTTTTCATTATATTTTTTAATTGTTCAGTTTACAGGTGTCCCTATTGTACCACTTTTATATACGTTAACTTTTTTTTTTTTTTTAAGATTTTATTGGGGACGAGGAACAGGACTTTTTTGGGGAACAGTGTGTACTTCCAGGACTTTTTCCAAGTCAAGTTGTTATCCTTTCAATCTTAGTTGTGGAGGGTGCAGCTCAGCTCCAGGTACAGTTGCCATTTTCTAGTTTCAGGGGGCACAGCCCCACCATCCCTTGTGGGACTCGAGGAATTGAACTGGCGACCTTGTGGTTGAGAGCCCACTGGCCCATGTGGGAATCGAACCGGCAGCCTTCGGAGTTAGGAGCATGGAGCTCTAACTGCCTGAGCCACCGGCCAGCCCAGCGTTAACTTTTATTGAATAAATACTTTTCATATTTTAAGTTTGATATTAGAATGCTCTTGGTTGTTAGAATACTCAACTTAAACTGTCTTAAAACAGCACAGTGTAGAATGAACTTCCAGGTTATTTAATCCAGTAACTCGAGGATCCTGTTTCTGTCTCTTCCCATGCCTGTCATTCATGGTAGCTTTCTCCTAAGCTTGGCTGTTCATCAAGGGTGATGGTCAGCAGCAGAGCAGCTACATGCTGTCATTCAGGTCCATTGTAGGTGATTGACTACCTGTCCTTTAACCGTCAAAACAGGCCAGGAGATCACTTATTGATTGGTTTAGGCCTGAGTTGTGTTAATATATGAACCAATAACTGACAAAGGAGTCAAAACAGGCCAGGAGAAGATCACTTATTGATTGGTTTAGGCCTGAGTTGTGTTCATGTATGAACCCATAACTGACAAAGGAGTGGAATTTTCCTGATGATGTTGACCAGTCAGTCAGGCTTTTAGTCCCTGGATCTGGAGATGGAGTCAGGAACCACCATGCAGCTTGGCTTCTGTACAGTCTGGGGAGTCATTCTCCAAAGAAAATCTGGATGCTGTAAATGCACGCTTAGTAGGCAACCAATGAAAATCTATAAGGTTTTGTCCTTTGATTTGTTAATCTAGTATTTTCTGCTGTTTATAGTCAAACATTGGACATTGTGGACTAATTGCTAATTTTCTTCTATTGTTCATCTCCTTGATATATTTTAGATTAATAAGTTATTTTTAGTTTGTAAATCCCATGATTGAAAAGACAGTGTTTGATCTTAATAGACATGGTGCATAATGTGAAACAGTTCTTTCTGAAAAGGTCTGAGAAGGACCACAAAAGCTGCCAACATTTAAAACAGGATAATACTTTGTTTACCCCAAGCTTAATAGACCTTTTTTAAAACTACATCAATGGGGCAGCCGGTTAGCTCAGTTGATTAGAGCGCAGGGCTCTTAACAAGGTTGCTGGTTTGATCCCCACATGGGCCACCGTGAGCTGCGCCCTCCGCAACTAGATTGACACAACTATTTGAGTTGGAGCTAGTGAGTCCTGGAAAAACACACTTAAAAGTTTTAAAAGAAAAAACAAAACTACATCAAAACTATAATCCATGAAATAATAATGTTGCATTACCTCTTATACATTAAATATAAGAAAAGTATTTCAGGTATCTCATTCTACATAAAAGACCCATTTCCAATAAAGAACTAATACAGTTAATCAAAAGACTGTTAGAATTAACTCTCCTCTTATACCTCAGTTCTAGCTTTTCCTTTTTTTTTTTAAAGATGGGGAAAGGGGAACAGGACTTTATTGGAGAACAGTGTGTACTTCCATGACTTGTTTTCCAAGTCAAGTTGTTGTCCTTTCAATCTTAGTTGTGGAGGATGCTGTTCAGCTTCAAGTTGTTGTCCTTTCAGTCTTAGTTGAGGAGGGCGCAGCTCAGCTCCAGGTCCAGTTGCCGTTTTCTAGTTGCAGGGGGCACAGCCCACCATCCCTTGCGGGAGTCGAACCAGCAACCCTGTGGTTGAGAGGACGCACTCCAACCAACTGAGCCATCTGGGAGCTCAGCGGCAGCTCAGCTCAAGGTGTCCTGTTCAATCTTAGTTGCAGGGAGCGCTGCCCACCATCCCTTGCAGGACTCAAGGAGTTGAACTGGCAACCTTGTGGTTGAGAGCCCACTGGCCACTGTGGAAATCGAACTGGCAGCCTTTGGAGTTAGGAGCATGGAGCTCTAACTGCCTGAGCCACCGGGCTGGCAGCCAGCCCCCTAGCTTTTCCTTTAATCAACAATATCTCTAGCTGATAATTTGAGGAAATTTGCATTCACAAAGGAATCTTTGTCATTTAGGCACAGTGTGGAATAGACAGTTGTTGGTAGTTATGAAGGAACTAGAACATAGAAGAATAAAAAAAGACAGCACTCACGTCTGAAACTTGGTAACACTCAAGAAATCAGAGCCGTGTTAAATTGGACCAGTTATCTCGTCCAAAATGACAGTAGTGCTGAAGCTGAGAAACTGTGTTGTAGAGAATCCTTTGTTCTCCTGAGGATGTTTGTGGTGGTGTGATGGTGGCATGTGTTTTGAGGTGTGTATTTAGGTATGTATGCAGGTGGCAAGAGGTGTAATTGCTCTGTCTACATACTTTAATTCAGTTCTCTGGTTTTTAGCCCCTTGTTTCATCTCTTCCTCCTGTGATATCTGATGCCTTTAAGTCCCAAGCCTTTCCTGGATTCTTTGTTCTATTTATGCTTCATACTCCTGATTTCAGACACTTAAGTTGTATTCTCCCCACCTCTACTTTATGAGAGTTATATTCCTCTGTGAGCTTTGTTGCTTCTCAAATTTTATATACACACGTTCTCCCCCTCCCCCCATAAGTAGGTATTCTTGGTTTCAAAATGGACATAACAAGAAAAACCATTAATTATTAAAACAAGGAGAAGGACTGTATTTGTTTTCCAATTTGTATTCATTGCTTATGTTTCTTTTTTCCCCTTCTTCTGCCTCCCCCCAATACCCTACGGTTCAAGCCATTGTTTCTCAGTCTAGTTGTGTAGGACACAGCTCGGTGTCCCTGCCCCAGCAGCTCAGGCTGACTTCTGGCTGCTCACTGCAGCCCAACTCCAGGGAGAGCTGTTGTTCACAATCTTAGCTGTAGAGGGCGCAGCTCACTGGCCCATGTGGGAATCAAACCAGCGACCTTGCATTAGGAGCTCAGCACGAGCCACCTGAGCCACCAGGTTGGCCCATTGCTTATTGACACCTGGGCATAATTATCACAATAGTGGTAAAATGCTAGAGATGGTGTGTAACTGCCACAATTTTATTAGAATGAATTTTATAAGAATTAAGGAAAAATACAATTAAACTCATATTAAACTTTATTTTAGAGCCATGAATGGAAAACTAACTGTTCAAGAAGAACAGATTGTAGAATTGATTGAAAAAATTGGTGCCGTTGAAGAGGAGCTAAGTAGGGTAAGCATTCAAAACAATATTGAATGTTACATAAAGAGAAAATATTTAAAGAAAACTTTAGAATGTGAGAGACTTGATATTTTTCTTTACGGTTTTTTTCTTTCTGATCTTTATACTAAAAGTAAGTTGTATCATAATTTTATTATAATACCATCAATCATGAAGAAGCTGTCTATTTTGACACTTATATTAATGCAACATTACCATTAACTGAATTATGCGATTTTACTGTTAAAACTAAAGAGTGAATGCTGAGACATTTTCATTAACGTGTCTATCAGATGAGAGAATGCCAATGTTGGGAGAAAACAGATGTTAAATAACTAAGATGTGAAAACCTGACTCTTCTGTTTTCCAACATTGGCAGTGTTGGAAAATCCTGAAGAATAAACACCAGTATACTAGATCTGTTGTTTTTAATTAATTTGCAGGAAGAAATCAGATGCCATATAAAAGGTGCTAACCTACCTAGTAACTTACAACTTGTTATAATTTTGCGTGGCAAAATTATTTTATAACCAAATTATAAAATAATTTGGTTCTTCAAATATTAGATTATGAGCTAGCCAGGTGTCTCACCAACCAGCTCAGCATTTTTAATTCTTTTAAAAAATATTTATTTTAATGTGTTGTGTTTAGGTTACAGAATTATTCATGGACAATAAAAATGAACTTGAGCAGTGTAAATCTGACCTACAACATAAGACACAGGAGCTTAAAACCACTCAAAAACATTTACAAGAAACCAAATTACAGCTTGTTAAAGAAGAATATATCACATCAGCTTTGGAAAGTACTGAGAAGAAACTTCATGATACTGCCAGCAGGGTTTGTCCTTTGTTCTGATTTATACTCACATTAAAGAAATTAGAGAATGGGTAGAAGTAACTGACTTTGCCTTAGCATTAATTGTGAAATTCTATTTATTCACCCCAAATGACATTTCTATCAATTAAAAAATGTTATTTTACTATTTAATGTAAATTTCCTCACTGGAGATGCTAACTTAAGAAAAAACTATTCCTGGAACTAGAACGTGACATTAATATATTGTGGACATTTAGAATAATGATGTCATGCTTCTTCCTGTGGTCATGATTGAAATTCATCAGTCATCAAGAATTTAGTAACTTCTAATGATGGAAGATTTTGAAAATATTTAATTTTTTATTAGGTGTATTTTTGAGGAATTAGTAACATAATAGGGAAAATAGAGTATAATTACTATATTGGCAAAATCAGTTTTCCTTGCCTAGCTTAGATGGCTAGGGAGGGGAAATAAACATTCCTGGATAAATTAGCATGAGTTTAAAATTTCTTCTGATACAATGTATAAAGATTTCTCATTAGGAGAAATCCTTATGTAGCACAGATATTTTCTTAAGATGGCTTTTGTCATATCCATCTTATCAACATTTATTTTTGAAAATTGTATATAGTTGCTTAACACAGTTGAAGAAACTACAAAAGATGTATCTGGTCTCCATACCAAACTGGATCGTAAGAAGGCAATTGATCAGCACAATACAGAAGTTCAGGATGTTTTTGGCAAAAATCTGAATAGTCTGTTTAATAGTATGAAAGAATTAATTAAGGATGGAAGCTCAAAACAAAAGACCATGCTGGAAGATCACAAGACTCTGTTTGGTACGTTCAAGCATTTCTAATTATTCTAGTCTCTGTGTGTGTAGTGTGAGACTAATTTCAAAACTGATAATTTAATATCATAAACTCAGAGTGACTAGTTCCCTCAAATGCACACACTATCCATTCAGACTAGGGATTAATGCTTTTACTGTCTTCGAATTAAAACAAATCTTAGTTGGTTTTTTCCCCCCTGTTTTTTTATAAAATAACATGTTTATTAAACAATAACTAAATGCATAAACTTTAGAAGTCAAAGTCCCTTTAATCCTGACTGTTTGTCATTCTCCATGGATATTACTGTTCAGTTTCTTGAGTTTTCTCCTAGAAATTTTCTGTGCATAAACATTCTGTATCTTTTCTTGTTTTGAGAATGTCTATCTTGTATGTTTGCTATATTTTCAAAATATGTGTATGTATCATTTTTAACCATAATTGTTATCTTCATTTAGAAAAAAACAAGTATTAGTTTATCATGAAAGTATTATCCTCATTATACAAAAATTGGGAGATGCAGAAATGTAAAAATTGTTTTAAATCACTTAGTGTCTAGTCATTCTAAGCCAAATCACTATAAATGTTGTTTATTGATTTCTACTTTGTCGTTTCTCTATAACCTCTTTTGCCTACTATAATCCTATGTATTACTTTTAGTTAAAGATTAATTTTAGTATATTCTAATTCTTGGTTTACTATGAGTTATAGTTATGGATGGGTCTGATGTACCTACAAATATGTCAAGTGCTTACAGTATACTATAGAACAAATATAACTTATATTTACAGTATTTCCTTGCTTGTATAGTGTGCCAATTATGTTAAGCTTATTTGTTACGACAACTTTCCACAACAAGGATATAATTTTCCAGCCTCTTTGAAGTGGTTCCAACTGTATTTAAATGTTTATGTTAAAGTTTATGTCTTTTTAATTTAATTTCATTTTTTTGGTATAGGTAACCTGCTGTCTTCCAGTGTTTCTGCATTAGACACCATTACTACAGCAGCACTTGGATCTCTCACATCTATTCCAGAAAATGTGTCTACACATGTTTCTCAGATTTCTGATATGATATTAAAAGAACAGTCATTAGCAGAAGAAAGTAAAACTGCACTTCAGACATTGATTGTTAGTAAATTTTTTAAAGTATTTTTGAAGGGTTCTATTTAATAAATCTACGAAAACAATTTAATTATTATTCTTTCATCTTAAGCTTTACTAGACACAGTGATAAACATATCACTTTAATTGAATACGTTTATAATTTTGAAGATAAATCTCTCTACTGTTTTTCTTTCCCAGAAAGAGTAATTTCCAAATGCATATAACAAATCTTTGAAACTTTTTTCACTTATATCTTGTAACATTAAGAGTAGGAGTTAGTAAGCCTTCTAGTATTAGATAGTTGCAGTTTAAAAGGTTAAAAATAATTGCAAAAACTGTAATTACTTTTGCACCAACCTAATAATTAAAAAGGATAGGTTTAGCTCCAGATGAATTCAAGGGACCCATGACTTGCCAGTTGGCTCAGAAATTGGTAAATCATCCTTTCCAGAAGGCTCCTGGAATGGTCCTACTGATGTTACACTGACCCATACAGAAAGAGGTGTTAAGTGGTTAATTTGAAAACTACAGCAAGATAGAAAAATGTGCAAGAAAAATAACTTAGAATATAGAATTCTAGAAACACATATAACAATTTGTGGGATCCAATCTTTGTGATCAAGCCCTCCTGTGCCTTAACTGTAAGGCTCTTTTTCAAGTTCTATAGAAGTCACTGATTTAATTATACTTAATATTACCTCCTCCATATCTGATTTGTGTACAATTTTTATTTTGTAATTGTGTGATTTGTCTAGGAAGTTTTGGGCTGTATCCCTTGCTGTGTTTTCTTTGTGCAGGCTGTTTGCCTCCTTATTTGAGTTTAACAGTGTTTGTTGAATATTTTCCAAGTAGATACTACAAATGTTAGCTGACATTCTGCCTAAATTCAGTGCTTGTATAACACTATTTGATAGATTTCTTCAATCACCCAGATTTGACAAAGTTAAAAGCTTCTCTGTCCATACTAACTTTTTGGAAATTGATTCATTCACTAAACGATAATCTGTGTTTATTGATGTCTTCCTACCAAGTTATAAGCATTACTTGAGTCAAAGAGATTGACCGCTGTGCCCACAGAATGAGTTGAAATTAGTGTGATTGCTCTTTCCAAATGAATACCGGTAGCCTTTTCTTTTTAAGTATTTACTAATAATTTCTATCATAGTTCCTCACCCCTGCCCTAGTGAAAGGAGCTTAGGTCGGAGTTTTTTTCCTTTTTATAAAAATTCTCAGTCTACAGTACATTTTCAACTTCCCATATACCTTGATGAGAACTTTGACAAATTCTTCTGATATAGTAGGATGTAAGTTACGAGGTCTTCAAAGTTAAATACCTCCAGCCTAAAGCCTGCTTTGAAGGCTATTTGATCTCAGCCTTTTTGACTAGTAACCTAAACTTGTTTGAAATTTATTTTGTTAAAATGTATGTGTAGGTTTTTAAAAATTTCCTGTTTGCAATACTGAAATTTTGTTAAATGACTGTCATTTTCCCCTCTTCTGAATTCTTCTGACTTTTGTTACGTTAAACTGTTAGGAATCTGTTTTACATTAAGTGACCATTTTCTTGATTACTATAGGCAGGGTTAAGTGATTTATGCAGAATATTAACTCTAGTAATAAATAGGCTCTAAAGAGTAGAGAATGAATAATTAGAATTGTAATATGCATGTGTTTAGTTAACAAAGTATTTAGGATATTTAACCAGCCAGGTTTATGGAAATGAAGTAATATTTTAAAGACTTGTTTGTTTATTTTTAAAACCAGAATGTACTTAAGACCGACCTTTTAAGTTCACTGGAAACAGTTTTATCCCCCACTGTGGTGTCTATAGTGAAAATCAATAATCAACTAAAGCATATTTTCAAGACTTCATTGACAGTGGCTAATAAGGTAAAAAAACTTTGTTATTATCTCAAAATCAAATTATTGTTTAAGAAAAAAACAATCTGTGGCCACACCTGGAGGTTTGTCTACATGCAAAACCCATGGGTTCTTAGAAGGAATCTGGAGGTGGGAGGATATAGGATGCTCTCTGCCATTTATGTAGTCAGCAGAATCATGGCTAAGAAAAATGAGGATGATCGATATAAATGTTTAAGTTTACAAAGTACAATATGTAGTATGCTATCACATGGTGGGTGAGGAAGATATGCATATCAATGTAATATACGTGCATGCATATATATACCTAAATATGTAAAATATCTGAAAGTGTTTTAAAATGGTAGCAATCGTCTCTCAGGTGAACATGGGACTGGAATTCCAAGGGCTAGAGAGAAAAAGAGACTTTGCTTACTGTTTGCAACCTTTTCTATTTTGTATAGATTCGAAACAAAAACAAACATTTTCTTTAATTAAAAAAAGAAATTTTTTTTCTTCAAAGATAGAAGATCAGAAAAAAGAAATGGATGGCTTTCTCAGTACGCTATGTAACAATCTACATGAACTACAAGAAAATACGACTTCTTCCTTGGCTGAATCACAGAAGCTATGCGAAAGCTTAACTGAAGATCTGAAGACAATAAAGAAAATCCATTCACAGGTATCTTATTTAGGTGATTTGGAAAGTAAAAAAAGAAAGTTTTATGATCTTTAACTTGATAATCCCTGTTATACAGTCTGAATGCGATATAATTTAGAAACCTGAAAATAACATAGCCACTGTTGCTTATAATAGTAATTAATGTAAAATAATTGAGAATATTTTTCTTGATCAGTTAATATTTGAGGATTTGCTACATATAGAACCCTATGCTAAAGCACAATAAGACAAACAAGACTATCCTTTCCTTACACCAAGAGAGTGAGAACATACCTTTGGCAGTACAATTAGAAGAAAATGGTTATAGCATTTTAAGTGAACATATGTCTACATTATAACTTGGTAAATTGTTTTTTTCTAGGGTAACATGGATGGTTAGTCTTATACACTATGCCCTGCTTTCCTCTTTCTGTCTCATCCATGTCAGACAATTTTTCAAATTGTAGTAAATTAATATAATTCTTAAATTTTATTGATTGATTATAAATGTAATTCATGACTTACCTTCCTCCATGTAAACTCTTCCTCAGTATATGAGCCTTTAAACCAAAACCAAACCTTCAAACCATGAAAGTCATAATCTATAAACATTAGACATATGGAAAACAACTCCTGGTATTCTTAAGGCCTTAGTAATGAATGTCTAAAGTTTTACTAAGTGAGGCTATTACTACACGACAGAACTCTCTGGTCAATTAAACTGTTGACATAATTTAATGGGTAGTAAAGGGTTTTTTTTTGGGGGGGGGGGGAAGTAAGGGACAGGGAATGCATATCCATGTCACCAAAAATGAGAAGGGGAACACATCCAAGATTTTTAGGTAAGAATTAAAGCACTTTAAAATAAGATTATTTGTTTTCCTAATTGATATGCCTGAGACTTTTCAGAGAAAGGATTAATATCAGAAATTAGTAAAAATAATAGTTAACATTTATTGAGCAACTCATGTTTATTCCTCCCACCAATAGGTCTTATTACTAAACCAGTTTTCTAATGAAGAAACAGGCCTCAGAAGCATCTAACAGTATTTTAGATAATCTTACAGTGGTGGGTGGTGATTGTATTGCCTGAAAGGCATCCATTTTTGAGTGGCTCTTTTATATATTTCTAGAATATGTTCTTGTAATTTGAAATTGCAACAATTTCTCATACTTCTACATAGGGTTTTTACCTTAAAATTGTCTAGAGTTTTTTAGATATATATTCTAAGATAGATCAGCTTTTTATAAATAAGCTGTTTTGAAATATTTAAAATTGTTGATCAACTGTTTAAAAACAAACAAAACACCGATGATCCAAAAAGTATTTTAGTATGACTGGTTTGATTTTTCTGGCTTTAAGGAAGCAAGTTTACTAAGTAAACTATTTCTTAGATTTTCTAGAACTTGAAGTTAGCACTAACAAAACAATTACGTAAAATTCTGAACACTTATTTGCATGTAGATAAATCTAATAATACCTGCATTTCCCTCTACTCTGAGACTAGTAAAAATACTGACAGACTTCATTCATAATAAAAATGTTAGATATGTATTGTCAGCTGATGTGTTATCCAAAGATGTTGGCCAACTAATGGACTGAACAGTGAATAAGAATGCTGGGTGCATTTTCAGCTCTTCCCTGATTATTAGTGTAGCTTCTTCACTTTGCAATGTAAATCCCTAGCATGTTGTATGTCTATAAGAGCTTGTTTTTAAAGATGCCAAGTATGAGCAAAGGCTAAACTCTATTTACATTTTATTAATATGCTCTAACTAGGTTCTGTAAAATGTTACGACTCCAGTAGTTGATAGTAATTTTGGACTGCTTGGCCCATGAGATTATCAGCATTACGTTTCCCTTCTAGTAGTGTAATCAGTTACAAAGCAACTGTGTATATCTTTCCAAGTGGCTCTCAAGCATAATGTGACATTTTGGTGTGTTTGGTTAGTTTAGAGGTACATCGAAAGTAATTTGTTAAAATAGCTAAGTTGCTAATTATTTCTTTTTGTAAAAATCCTATAATGTTATCCTTTTAATATCTCCTCCACTGCTTTCCTCTATGGGAGAGAGGTGGAGTTAAAAGATCTCTTGTTAGCAATTTGTATAATTCTGACCTATGGGAAAATACTTCATGTCAATATGGAAAAAACGTTCACGTGTCATAATTTCAGTCTCTTCCCCTCACCACCCCTTTCTTACAGGAACTTTGCCAGTTAATCAATCTTTGGGGAGAGAGATTCTGTGCTTTGGAGGAAAAGTGTGAAAATATCCAGAAACCACTTAACAGTGTCCAAGAAAGTACAGAGCAGTAAGCTGTTTTTAAATTCTATTTAACTTTCTCTACCTGAAATTATTTCAGAATAAAAAGCTTCAAATAGTACAAAAACAATCATACCAATTTCTCATTTAACATTTTATTATGTTTGCTTTATGGTTCTCATTCCCTCTCACTCTTGCCCCCAATGTTATGTATTATATTTGGCTTTTCTGAACTAACTGCAAATAAGTTATAGATGTAATGCTCACTTTCCCCTAAATACTTCAGTGTGTATTTCCTAAAAACAAAGATAGTCTCTTATATAACCACAGTACAATTATTTTAAATCAGAAAATTAATATTGATAACTATTACCTAATATACACGCCTAATTCAAATTTTGCCAATTGTCTCGCTAATGTTCTTTTTTTAAGATTTTATTGGGGAAGGGGAACAGGACTTTATTGGGGTAACAGTGTATACTTCCAGGCCTTTTTTTTTCCAAGTCAAGTTGTTGTCCTTTCAATCTTAGTTGTGGAGGGTGCTGTTCAGCTTCAAGTTATTGTCCTTTCAGTCTTAGTTGTGGAGGGCGCAGCTCAGCTCCAGGTCCAGTTGCCGTTTCTAGTTGTAGGGGGCACAGCCCACCATCCCTTGCGGGAGTCGAACCGGCAACCTTGTGGTTGAGAGGATGCACTCCAACCAACTGAGCCATCTGGGAGCTCAGCGGCAGCTCAGCTCAAGATGCCGTGTTCAATCTTAGTTGCAGGGGTTGGAGCCCACCATCTCTTGCGGGACTCGAGGAGTTGAACTGACACCCTTGTGGTTGAGAGCCCACTGGCCCATGTGGGAATCGAACCGGCAGCCTTCGGAGTTAGGAGCATGGATCTCTAACCGCCTGAGCCACCAGGCTGGCACCCTCACTAATGTTCTTTATAGGAAAAGAAAAATTTTCCTCCTGGTGCAGGATTTAATCCACGATCACACATTGGATTTGTCTTGTCTCTTGAGTCCCCTTTAATCTGGAGCAGTTCCTTACTCTTTGTCTTTCATGACCTTTCCATTTTTCAAGAGTATAGATTATTTAGTACAGTGTCCCTCAGTTGGGATTGTTTTTCATGATTAGTTGCAGTTGTCAAGAATACCACAAAAGTGACGTGTTCTCAATGTAGCTCAGATATCAAGAGGTACATATCAGTTTGTCTCATAATTGGTAATGTTTTATTTAACTTTGATAACTTGGTTACAGTGTTTTCCTCCACATTTCTCCACTGTAAAATTACTCTTTTTCAAACTAAGTATTCCATTCCTATTAGCATCTGTTGATACACATATCTGTGTTTGTCAAATCTTTTTTCTAATTTCATCATTTCTTCTACATTTGTTAGTTGGCATTCTTCTGAGAGGAAGAGTTTTCCCTTTCCCCTCCCATTTATTCTTATTCATGTTATGTTAGCATGTACTCATGGATTCTTTTGTCCTCTGGGTTATTTATTTTAATGCTCAGATTATCCAAGTTTTGACTAGCTAGTGCCTCTTCAAATTGGCTCCTGTGTCCTTTTGATATGACCTATTCTTTTTGAGCATTTTCTTACTTTGTGGTATGGGAAGATGTCCTTGTACTTTCTCAGCCCCAGCTCTGGGATCATATTAATAGAAACCAAGATCTGGAAGCTGAGTATGCTTATTGCTACTGGGGTGTTATTTCTTCTAGTCTTCCTAGGTGGACGCAGCTAGAAGTTGTGTGTGTATGTGTACATGCATATAAATATCTTTCTAGTCCATATTTGTGCTCCCTTTTCAGACAGAAACCTGGATCCTATCCACAATATATTTACTTATTTTGTTCAATCTTACAATACACATTAAGTAATTTCACCATATCTAACCCATACTAGTAATGAAGTGCATACTTACTAATTAGAGCAAGGTTTGGCAAACTATGGCTAGTGGGCTGGATGCCTGCTATTGCAAATAATTGTATTGCACATAGCCATTCCTATTTGTTTAGATATTGCCTTTGACTATTTTTGGCTGCCTTTTTACTGCAAAAGTACATCAAAGACTACATAGCCTTTAAGCCTAAAATATTTGTTATCTACACTTCTAAGAAAAAGTTTGCTGATTCTTGCATTAGAGTTTAATGTTGCTTTTATAGCCTATTGCTTGCCAGTCTTACATACTAACCATATATTCCAGGCAGACTTATTTTTTCTTTTAGAAGTTTTATAATTTTATGTAAGATTTAAATCCATGATTCATTTTGAGTTTTTCATATAAGGTGTGAGGTTTGTCAAGGTTCAATTTTTTGCCTATGGATATTCGAAACTCACAAGGAGAAGGATTTCTATTTACCCCTGTTTTTGCCCATTAAACTGTTCTTACCTGAAGTTCCAAGCTTCCTTCTGTTTGGAAAACTTCCTTTAGTCTTTACGGGTAGGTCTGCTGGCCACAAATTCTGTTTTCCTTTGTCTGAGTATGTTTGATTTTCCCATTCCTTTCTGAAAGGTATTTTCACTAGCTGTAGAACTCAGGATTGACAGTTTTCTTCAGCACCTGGAATACGGTGTTCCGTTTCCTTTTGGCCTCTATGAGAAATCCTCTGTCTTTCAAATCCTCTGTTCCCCTATAGGGAATTTCTCTGTAGCTGCTTTTAAGATGTTTTTCTTTTTCTTAGATTTTAGAAGTTTAATTATAGGTTTGCACAGCTTCTTGGATCTGTAAACTCAATGCCTTTCACCAAACTTGGAAATTTTCATCTATTATTTCTTTGAACATTTTTCAACCCTATGCCCTTTCTCCTCTGCTTTTAGGACTTTGATGGCACAAATGTTAGATCTTTTATTATGGTCTTAGGTCTCTGAGGCTATAGATATATAATCTATTTTTCCTTTGTTGTTCAAATAGAGTATTCTATGATTTTTCTATGATTTGTCTTCAGGTTCACTGGTTCTTCCTCTGTCATCTGTAAACCACTGATAAATCCATTCAATGAGATGTTTTATTTCAGTTATTACATTTTTCAGTTTTATAATTTTCATTTGCTTCTTTTTTAAATCTCTTCTATTTCTTTAAGATTTTTTTTTTCCGAGAAGTGTTTTAATTGCTCATTGAAACATTTTTATGGTGGCTGCTTTAAAATCCTTGCCAGATAATTCCACCATCTGAATTATCTCAATGTTGGCACGTGTTATCTTTTCTCATTCAGGTTGCGATTTTTTCACAGTGATTTTTGATCTTGAACATTTTGGTTATTATGTTAGGAGATAGAAAATCCTATTTAAGTCTTCCTTTTTAGCAGACATTCACTCTGTTTTGGTTTAGCATGCAGGTCCTGGACCACTTTTGTGGGCTGTGGTTCCAATAACTATTTAATTTTTATAGCCCCGGCAGTATTATTTGTGGACTACCCATGTGAGAAAAATATGTATTCTGCTTTTAATGGATGAGGTGTTCTAAACATGTCAATTAGGTCAGAACCTCTAAGAAATTACTAAGAGAGGGGTGTTGAAATCTCCAACTATAATTGTAGATTAGTCTATTTCTCTTATCAATTTATCAGTTTTTTGCATGTACATTTAGGGTTGATATCTCAGAGAATTGACCCCTTCCTTTATCATTATGTAATGTCTTTTTTTTAATATCTGACGATCTTCCTTGTTCTGAAGGCTACTTTATGAAATTAATGTAAGTACTTCAGCTTTCCTTTGATTGCTATTTGCATAATGTATCTTTCTCCATTCCTTTACTTTTGGCTTAAGTCTTTATATTTAAGGTGGATTTCTTATAGACAACATATAATTAGGTCTTGCTTTTATATCATATATAACAGTTGTGACTTTTAACTGGTGTGTTTAGAATATTCTCATTTAAAGGATTGATATAGTTGGATTAAAATATACCATTTTGCTGGCTTCTTCCATAGCTTTGAAGGGAATAGTAGGGTAGGAATGAAATGGGAAGGCAACTATGATATACTTTCTCTAAGGCCTAAGCAAGTCATTTGTCTATCTTCCTGGCATTGTCTACACCAGTGTTTCTCAAAGTGTGGTTCAGGGATCCTGTAAAAGAATTAGTCAGGAGTAAGGGCCAGGAATCTAGGTGAGGTTTATGTGTACTGAAGTTTGAGGTCCACTGCCTTTGGAGTTTATTGTCATGGATAGATTTGTGTTGATAGGCTCCAAGCTTACCACTTAAATTTTTTTCTCAATCATTTCCACTTAATCTGTAGTTGAACTTTGGTTTTCAACACATTTGCTTGCTTACTTGGTTTACTCACATGGTATACCATCTCATATAATAGAGAGTAACTTTTATTTCCCAAAGTTTAATTATGTGGTCCTTTTGATGACTTTCAATGTTATTATTGGGAACCTTACTGAGAGAACGAAGCCAGCAATAAATTTTGAATGTATATTCTAACACATTAGTTTTGTATCAGGTTTATGTTTCTGTGTACTATGTGTGGTATAGGTATAGTTTATCACACACTAATATCACTCCTTTAATTATTACAAAACTTTATAGTTGACTTTGTCTTATAAGATTATAATTTTTATGATTTATTTTATGTCATAGGCAGGGCAAAACTGCTTAAGAACAGAATGACTGACTGGACAGTAGACTAGAGACTGTAGGAGATGCCCTTAAGTAACATAATCTAGTAGGAGGAATAAAACACATAGGCAGATTTCATTTTAATAAAACGGTATGGTTAATACTCTAAAAGGTATAAAGTAAGGCATTATGTCTGGAGGAGAGCCGAGAAAGGCTTTATGAGAAGACATTTTCAAAGGTAATGGCAGATGTGATGTCAGTCTACTGTGAAAAGACACAGGCCAAAGCATCTGTTCTCAGTGTGGAAGACTAATGAAGAATGTGGGCTCTGGAGCCAGACTGCCTGGGTTCAAATATGCCATTTTTGAGCTGTGTGATCTTGGGCAAATTATGTGTCCTTTGAGTCTTAATTTTCCATTTTAACAATGTTATTCTCTTTTCCTATAGGAAATCAAAGGATATAATCAGCAAAACAACTTCTCACAATACAAAATTTTGTGCTGATTCTGATGGCTTGTCACAGGAAGTCAGATATTTTAACCAAGAAGGTATACAATTGGTTGAAGAGTCTGCGAAACACTGTGATAAACTCAATAGCAACCTTGAAATAATATCTCAAGAGACTGAACTGAGATGTGAGGCTCTGAACACAAGCACACTTTGTTTTTCTGAACAGTGGGTATCTTGCTTAAATAAAAGGAAAGAGGAAATTCAAAACTTATTGGAGGTAAGAACTTTGTGACTGGAACCTACTTTGGGGAAAATAGTGATAATCAAAAAATTAAATATTCTTGTCTAATTGGTTTCAAAACAAACGACATTTTAAAATATAATGAATGACTTAATCTTTAAGTATAATAATTGGTATGCTTATGCATTATCTTGTTTCGTGTATATGTCTCCTAGAACTCAAAATTATTTAACATTTGTCTGATCTGTTCTGTATCTGTCTTTGGTTTTTGACTTCTTAGTTCCTTCAGTTAAGGGCACTCTGTTTTTTGATACATAATAACTTCCACTTATATATACTTTTTACTTTTCTCCAGAACATTCAAGTCTGTTATTACTTTAAGTGTTTAGGATATTGTTCTGGTTGCTCAAAGGATACCTGATAGGTTTGTGGGTTTGCTTGAACATAACACTTGCATGAACCCTATGTTGGCTTGGTTTTTCTTTCTGTGCAATAACAGGATTTTACTAAAATTCTTAGGAATGAGGTAAAATAATTTAAGTATTTTAAGCTATATAAGCTATGTTCACTGAAAGGAACCAGGGCTAGTGGAGAAATAGCTGATTTTAGGTTTGGCACAGAAAATATACCAGATGAGCCTAGAGATCTTGCCATACCAGAAATGAGGAAGTTATTAAATATTAGTGAGTTTGTATCAAAACGACTTAGGAGCCAATCTGATCAAATGCCGCTGTTTAAAGATGGTATAATTTGAGCATCAAAAAGAATAATTGCTATGACAGATTAAAATACATCAAATATATTAAAACTCACAAATTCATAAAAATTTCACAGATTTCTGGAACATGCTGGCGAAGCAATGCATTATTCTGAAAGCTGGTATATAAAAGGAAATAATTGAGTATCTATCTGTCTTTCTCGAAAGAATTCTATCTTGGTTTAGCAGGGTAATGCATGAAGAAAAAAGTTTGGTGACTACACCCAAAACCACAAGTTAATCTTAACATAAGAGACACAACCAGGCATTCTGTGCTTTTGGTGCCACCTATGAAATATTCTTGCCAAAAAAATTATACTTAATTTAGATCAATCTTTTGGATCTAATTCGTTTGTAGAAAATACAGAGGATAAATGAACATACAAAAATACAGCATAGAGATGCAGTTGACCAAATCCAGATTTTGAGATATTCAATAGAGCAAAGACCTGGTTTCTTCAACAACAAAAATTTATTTTCAAGGAGAAAAATATGAGGAAGGATAAATTTTTTACATTAAAAGATTGTTAAGACTACAGGGCCTTACGTCCTGGTTTGCCTGGGATAATCCTTGTTTACTACACCCGTTGCACAGGGGTAATTATTACTAACAATGGCCCCTTTCACTGAAAAGTATTCCAGTTTGGATGATAAATTATATAGTCACCTACTTAAGACATATCAACCAAATCTAATGATAAATTCTGAATCAGACCAGTTGTGAAAAGCATTTGAAACAAACTGGTGAAATTTGAACACTAATTAGACATTTGATACAAAGAAATCAATGTTAAATTTCTTTGATGTAAGAATGGTCTTTAAAAAGCTCTTAGAAGTGTGTACTGAAGTAAATGGTACAGGATTTGCTTTGAAAGAATCCTGAGGGAAGGAGTAAATGGCCAATATTGTTTGATCTATACCCTAAACGCTGAGTCTCTGTAGTGAATACAAGGGGGTTAATTATACTATTTTCTTTATTTTTGCATGTGTTTAAAACTTTTATTATGGGAAATTTCAAGGTAAGGGGAAATGATATATTGAATAAAGCAGTGACAACTTTGATTTTAATAATGAAAGCTCATTTGCATCATTTACAGGTTGTAAACCAAGGTTGTGAGGCTTCAAGTTCAGAAATTACGGAAAAATTAAGTGGACATAAAGCAGCTAATGAGAACCAGCATAACATTTTTCTTCATCAGATAAATATTGATGAAGAAAAGTTAATGACACAAAATCTACAACTTAATGAAAACATAAAAATTGGTTTGACTAAGCTCGATTGCTTTCTACAACAGGATCTGAAACTGGATATCCCAACAGGTACTTTAAGAGGGAAATATAATTGTTAATATTTTTGATGTTGAATTCAACCTTATACATTGCAGATGTTCAGAAAAACTAGGTCCTGTCATTGCCTAGTTGGAAATTATTACCTCATATAATCAACTCAAATGTGGAAAAATTGGAACCCTAAAACAGTTTTAATGAAGTATTAGATGTCATGATATAGGTGACATATAATCCTAGAAGTTTGGGCATCATAATTCAGCAAAATTTTACAAACATTCAGGAACTGGCTTTGTTAAGAGAGGACGTTTTAAAAACAACTAAAAAGAAAACCAACCAACTGTCTATCTAGCACTGTTTGCAAAAGGACATTTCATACCAAAAAATAGTAGAGGAATGTAATTAAATAAATGGCTTAATGCAAAGCTCACCACATTGTACATTTTCTTATGTGTACCTCTCATTTAGTCGTGGGCTGTTAGATTGACGTTTATGAATCACCATTTGGGGAGGTCACCAGTGGCAAATACCAGTGTAAGCTATAATGATTCAGGGAAACCTTGGAACAAGGTATGTAACAAGCTATTTAGCACAGGATGAGTAATTGAGTTATTCACTGGATTGTGGTAGTGGCTGCACACCTTGGAAATTCACTAAAAAAAATCATTGAGTAAATTTTATGGTATGCAAACTGAAAGCTTTTTTAAAATTAATTATAAAAGGAGTTGGTGCTAAAGGATATTTTTATTTTTTCCTCGAGTCTTGTAATAGTTATTTTCAATAAAATTGGGAATATAAATATTAAACAAAAAGGCAAATACCTATGTAAATTATGACAGCATGAGTTCATTATGAAGAAATTGAACTGGTTAATTAGCTGCCACCAAATTTACAGTGAAATGATTATCCCTATCAAAGTGATCATGTCGGGAAAACTGTCCTCTTATTCCAATAATGCCTCTATTTCTCAAAACACTCCTTTTAGAGCCCATACACATCTTTTGTACTTCCTCAGGGATGGAAAATTTCATGTTTTGGGGTAGATTGAATCTTGAAAACAATCAAGTCTATTTAAGACCAGCTGTGAAGTTAGGAAATATTAGTTGTAAGCAATGTATGCCTGACAGGTAACAAGACTGATTCTGATTCTCGTATGGCAATGATTATGTTTTTGGAATGCAAAGATTCATTGGGAAATATAAGTTGTAGCATTAAAAAAATTTCTTATTCCTATCCCACACTTCAATTTTTCCCACTTACATAATGTCCACTAAAGGTACTACACCACAGAGGAAAAATTACTTATACCCATCAACACTGGTGAGAACAGAACCACGTGAACAACTCCTTGATGAGTTGAAAAGTAAACAGCCTGAGCTGTTAATGATGCTGAGCAGTTCAGAATACAACGAAGAAGACACCAGTCAGGTAAAATTTAAAGAATTATAACTCTCCCATAAACTCTTAATAACATGAAAAAATTTGTTCTTTGCCCTTCAATTCTACCCTGTCTCATTAATGATAGTTATCTGACCCTTAAGCCTGTTTCTTTTAACCTGGCAATTTTATTATTATTAGACTAATGAATAATAATGATATCTGATATTTATATTGTGCTTATTATGTGTCAGACACTGTTCTAAGCACTATATGTAAATACACTTGTGTTTACTCAATTCTCTCTGTAACCCTGTGAGGTGGATGCTGGTACTATCCCCATTTTACCGGTGAGGAACCTAAGAATTATATTGTCCCAAGTCACAAGGAGGGAGTTCGAAGTAGAACCTAGACAAGCTCCACAATCTGTGCTCTGGAATATAATATGTAATTATAGGATAGTTGGGAAATTAGAAAGTATCAAAGAAGAAAATAAACTAATCCCATTTTCCTGAGATTTCCACATTTTATTTATTTTTATTTTATTATTTTATTTTATTTATTTATTTATTATTCAACATTTTATTATAGGTACTTTACTTCTCTATATGAAAACATGTGAGGGATTATTTTCAGTATTTTGTAGACTTTCTACCAATTTTGTTGAAGTTGAATTTTTACACAATGGATATTGTGTTATTTTCAGAGAAGAAAACCGCCTTTACTTTTGGGAAGATTTTTTAAGACCTTGGATTTAATCACTCATCCAGCTTCTTATTGTAGGACTCGGATGAAGAAAAGGCAGTTTTGGAACACACAATCGAAGAACCTCTGAGTCAAGAGCCATCTGCAGATACCAGTGTGGATTGTTCATCCAGCGGTGGGATTCCCTTTTTCCAGGTACCTGATTATATCCTATCAGATAGCCCTTCCTCATCTGATGTCAGTCAGTCATTTGCTATTCAGTATAAAAGCATTACTCTTGGTAGGTAGAACAGCAGAATATTTTCAGTCATTCTTTTGGGATGGCACATAAACTTTTCTGGTTTATATTATTTACACAAATATGATAATTGATCAAGGGTTTTCTGTAGGATAAGTCAAGGCAGAATTTGACATAATCTCCATCCTCAGTAATATTCAACTATTTATCCCTTTTCTGCTTCCTGCATGCTCAGAATGGATGAGCAGTTGTTTCCATTGGCTTCTCCTTGACATGGAGGTCCTGGAGCTTATCTCTGCCCATAATCAGACTTTAAAGGATTGAGAGACTAAGGGCCTCTCAGGTTATGTTAGTGATTTCTTTAGCCTGAGGGTTTGCTCTCGTTACTATTCCCCCATGTTTCCTGAGCTCCTTGCCTGCCTTGATCTTGTGCAAGTCAATTCTGTGACCTCTCCTACCCCCTTTTAAACACTGTTGGGAGTATGGCACTATAAACTGCCTAGCCTCTTTCCTACTATTTTGGAGACATGAGCCTAGACAGTTTGTCAAGTAAGGCTTTCCTTACCTAAGACACCCATGTCTCCATTGTACAGTGAAGTGCTGCTTCTGATTTGTATGTGCTTGTACCTGTCCTTAACAGGCTTGCAGGGCTTTCCACTGAGGGCTAATTTAAGCTGTTAAAACTTCTAGCTCAGAGTCTATTAAATTCCTCTCTGTCTGCCTCAAGGCAATCTTATCCCAAAATTCTTCCTGCCTTTTACTTTATTCATTGTTATTAGAGAACTCTTCTATATATTTCTTTCCAGTTTTTAACCTCCTCTTCTATCTTATAAAGTTAAGAAAAGGAAGCGAGGTAAGAGAAACTTAGTGACAACTTAATCACTGGTTGGAAATCCTCTCATTGTTACTGTTCAAGGCATTTTGAAGGCCTGCCTTAGTTATGGCAAAGACGTCCCTAAAGAACCAGAAAAGATTTGGGATAGGATTTCAAACTTTCAGCTGAAGTTCGGAAATTATTCTTTCCCTGATAGCAGTCTGATGTGGGGGTGTTTCCTGGGTTTAAAACTCTAAAGTAGGCTCAAGATTTTTCTCAGTATTGATGACTGGTTTACAGTGAATGTCATCTGTCTTTTAAAGCTCTCGATGGGTAAGTATGGGGATTTTGATGAAATATAATTTCCAAATGAGAAATATGAAATAAGTTTAAATAAAAGATAAAATACAGTTTTTTAAAAAAGTGTCTTGAGGTAGCCTATATAGCAGATTCTCTGCTTAAAATAGAATTGCCTTTCTTGCATGATAGCAAATCTTTTCTTCCCTACAGCAGGATTTCTTCACAGCAGCACTATTGACATTTTGAGCTGGATCACCCTTTGTTGTGGTGTCCTGCGTATTATATATTATATAATGTTTAGCAGCATCCCTAGCTTCAACCCAGTAGAAGCACCCCATAGTTTTAACAACCAAAAATGTCTCCAAGCATTATGAAATATCCACTTGGGGAGGGGGTAAAGTTGCTGTCTGTTAAGACTGCCCTACAGTAAAGTCTGTAATTATTCCTTGGAATAGCATAGAGAAAATTAATATTTCTTAATATTTTATTAATATTATATGTACTCTAATAGTATATAATATATTATAAATTATACTATTATATATAACATACTACATATTTATTACATTATATATTTATTTATATTTATTAATATTTCACCCCACTCCTTCTATTGGTGGTAAAATGAAGCAGGCATTCATTTCTACTGGTCCGACAAATTGTGGACTCAAATTTGTGCTGAGCCTTTCCAGTTTTGCACACTTAATTTATTTCCTATAATCCAGAGAATTTTGAAAATAAGAGTATAGCTAGTATGTATCAAATGTTACTTTATATTGACTTTTAATTTCTCTCCTTAAATCCACAGCATAAAAAATCACATGGAAAAGACAAAGAAAACAGAGGCATTAATCCAGTGGAGAGGTCTAAAGTGGAAGAAACTACAGAGCAATCTGTTACAAAGAGCAGATTACCTCTACGAGCCCAGATAAATCTTTAGTTAACTTGAGGGTTGGTAATTTTATTTTTAAGAAAAATGAAAAATAAAACCTGTGACCCCAGAACGTGAGTCTTCTCTGTAGATTAAAAACAAATAGAAAAAAATATCAAGGCAGTACTGTAAATTGAGTTGAATTAAATATTTCTATCCATTTTTTCTGTCATCTCTGTAGTTTACTGAATATTAAATTGAGTTTCTTTGGGGATTTGCATTGAGTAAATAGGTATTTCTAGCTTTTGATATAAAATAGTTCTTTCATAACAAGTGAAAATTGTCTCGTCTATTACTAACCAGCAAATACATAGAAGCTGCACTATTCTTCTAGGCTTGAATTTATCTAGGTAAATATAACCAAAGCTTAGTCTTGGGAAGGACCATCTCCTTTTTCTTTCTATGACTGAATTATGTCTAGTTGCTTGCCTCCTTCCCTAGACTTTTCCATTCTGCCTTCTCAGCTCACATTCTCCCTTTTTATTTGTCAACAAACCATTTGTAGAGCTACAAAATGATATCCATTCTTACTATGAGATAGCCAGAATTTTACCAGATGTCTTTAATACTTTTCTATAGTTATCTCTAAAATTACTGTCAACAATAAACATAACCGTAGAAGTTCCTTTCACTATTTTTAATTTGTTTCCCCATAGATGTGAAAGCATTTCATTCTTTTATGAGGACACACATGAGCCCCTACAGGGTCCAGAATATAGATTGAGGTTATGGGAGAACTACCTCTGATTAATGGCTATGTGACTCTGTTTTGAGGCCTGTGTCCTGTGCAGTGGTTTAAGGGCTTTTTGAAGCTATTAATTATGACTATAATTTGTATTCTTATTTTTTTTTTACTTGATGAAACCTTTTGTTATTCTTTGTATATAATAAAATATGTATATGTATATTTTTTTCTATTGAAATCTTAACCTTTAGAAGGGCTCTTACAATTTTGATCTGGCAACCAGATTTGTGGAAGTTGAGACATTCCAGCATGAAGAACCAGAACACTTAGAAGGAATACAATACCCATTACCATGATTTGCGTTTGTGGTTTCAGTTACCCACAGTTAAACACCGTCCAAAAATATTAAATGGAAAACTCGAGAAATAAACAATTTATAAGTTTTAAATTGCATGCTGTTCTGAGAAGCATGGTGAAATCTTGCGCCGTCCTAGTCTGTCCCACCTGGGATGTGAATCATCCCTTTGTCCAGCATATCCATCGTGTATACGCTACTGGCCTGTTAGTCTCCATATCAGATTGACTATCTCAGTATAGCAGTGCTTGTGTTCAAATAACCCTTATTTTATTTAATGGCCCCAAAATGCAAGAGTAGTGATGCTGGCAAATTGGATACGCCAAAGAGAAGCCATAAAGTGTACCTTTTAAGTGAAAAGATTAAAGTTCTCAGCATAATAAGGGAAGAAAAATATGCCAAGATTGCTAAGATCTACAGTAAGAATGAATTTTCTACCCATAAAGTTGCGAAAATAGGAAAAGAATTTGTGCTAGTTTTGCTGTTGCACCTCAAACTGCAAAAGTTACAGCTGTAATGTATGATAAGCACTTAGTTAAGATGGAAAAGGCATTAAATTTGTGGGTGGAAGACATGAACAGCAAATGAGTTGTACCAGAAAGCATTGAGCCTATACGAAGACTTTAAGGGATCCCCAGAAATGAATGCCACCAAGCTATTTACTGCAAGTAAGGGATGGTTATACATTCAGGAATAGGTTTGCACTGAAATATATAAAAATTATTGGAGAGGCTGTGTCTGCCGATGAAGAAGCTGCTGCCATATTTCTGGTAGAGTTGAAGTTGCAGTTTCGGGCATCCACTGGGGATCGTGGAATGTTTCCACTGCTGATAAGGGGAATGTATGTGCAAAGAATAAATTTTGTGCCCACATCAAGTTAAATATAAATTTAGAGAGGTTTGACTTTGATAGCTAAATAAAACCAAGCCCTACTGGAGAATTAGAAAATGGGCTACTTCGAGGAATAAACGTAACCTTGCAGAAGTATTATCTTTATAGAAATGATATAATTTTTTTTGCAAAATCGGATATCAACATAAGCTATGGATAATATCTCATAAACTGCCCTCAGTAAATCCATGATTAATAAATTTGGTTTCTACATTAACTTTCTTACCCCATGATTTCTTATTTGGCAATGGGTATATTTACAGAGGTAAGCAAATTGTATTAAATTCCTAAAATAAACTATACAGGTACCACCAAGAAAGAAGGGCCTTAAACATCCCAGGCTTTCAGTTACACTCCAAAGGGCTACACCTTGGTTTAAGATTAATGAGAAATAGATTGGCACTCAGAGGGCCTGAAGTCCAGCTTTGAGTCATCTCATTTCCTGTTTTAAAGTTATCTAGGAATGCTAAGGCAACTAGTTTAATTGCCTGGCAGAAGCAAAACTAATCTGGAGAATCTAAACATCCAGAGCCTTAAATTGGCTCTACAGATTTTCATGTACAATGTTAAGCACTCAAAAAATAACTATCTGAGGCAGCAGGTTAGCTCAGTTGGTTAGAGTGCGGTGCTGTTAACAACGTTGCAGGTTCGATTCCCACATAGGCTACTGTAAGCTGCGCCCTCCACAATTAGATTGAAACAACTACTCGACTTGGAGCTGGTAGGTCCTGGAAAAACACACTTAAATAAAAGTTTAAAAAAAAAGTGACTCAGCAAAAACAGGTAGCTTTAAGGACCCATTCCTCTTCAAAAGTAAAATCATTCAGAAACAGCTGTCAGAATTCTGGAAGACAGTATTATAGCAACCAAATGCTGAATCAAGAAAAAGGAAACCTAAAAACTAGGAAAGCTTTTTGGTGTTTTATTTTCTCTTGCTCCACTCCCTTTCCCAGCTCTGTGGTGGTCTTAAAGATAGACAGCAGCCCACCTTTTTAGAATGGGACCTTGGTCCCTGGTCCCAAAGAAGCAGAGATCTTTAGCTCAAAAAATGGTTCTATCTGGAGCAACCTGAAGAACAAGCTGGGCACTTGCTTTGTTTCGTTGCACTTAGAACTCAGACTAGAAAAGAGGCAGGCATTTCTTGAAAATATTGTAAGGCAAATGAACAACCTGCTGCTACCTGGGGCAAAATACTACAGTTGAGGTAAATAAAGGAGTATCTAAAGCCTGAGAGGAAAAAATGGGAGCAGAGGATCTCTTAAGTGAACTCAGACCATTCAGAAACATCAGGCTAAACTGGGAAATGGAGAAAAGCACTCGTGTTTAGGCCAAGTTGCATTTATAGAAGACACCTAAGCTTACACTGCTGGCTCAGCACAAGCAGGAAGCGAAGGCTAAGGCAGATTTAAAATGGCCTGGCTAAGCTTTGAAGGTGCGCTCCAACATAGCCAATACGCAAAGACTGGCAGGATCTTTTTTATGATTCTTATTTATATTTTGGCCATTGGCATTAAAGGAAATCTGTCAACACACTAGCTGAAAACAAGCAAAGGAAGAAACTTCAGAGACTCTGTAAGTCACTAAAACTGTTACAGCTCAGAGCAAGCAACAAAAACCCTGGGGCATGAAAAATCTGATTCCAGAGTTGCCACATTATAATATTCAAAATGTTTCATTTTTAACCAAAAAACTAAGAAGCATGCAAACAAAGTATGGCCCATTCACAGAAGGAATTACATAAACCATCCCTGAGGAAGCACAAACATTGAACTTTAAATCAACTGTCGCATATGTGGTTGTAGAGCTAAAGTAATCCAGGAGAACAATGTTTCAAGAAATAGAGAATATCAGTAAAGAAACTAAAAAGCAACCATACAAATTTGGAGCTGAATGGTGTAATAAGTCACTAGAGGTTCCAATTGCAGATGTGAGCAGACAATAGAGCCAGTGAACTTGAAGCCAGGTCAATTGAAATGGTCCAATTAGAGGAGCAGAAAGAAAAAAGAATGAAGGAAAAATAAATACAGCTTAAGAGACTTGTAGAGCACAATGAAGCATGCTACCACTTGCAAAAATGAAGTACCAGAAGGAAAGGAGAGAAAGAAAGGGGCAGAGAGAATACTTGAAGAAATAATGGCTGAAAACCTCAAATTCTTTAAAACACTTTGAATCTATATACATTCAAGAAGTTCAACAAATCCAAACAGGATAAACTCAAAAAGATCCACAAGATACACTGTAATCAAACTGTCAGAAGCTGAAGACAGAATCTGGGAAGCAGCAAGAGTGTAATCTTCAGGAAAATGCAAATCAAAACCACAATGAGATAGCACTTCACATTCACAAGGATAGCTATAGTGAAAAAAGAAAATAAGTGTTGGTGAAGTTGTTCATCAGGAACCTTCATACGTTGTTAATGGGAATGTAAAACGGTTAAGCCGCTGTGGAAAAGTTTGATGGTTCTTAAAAATGTTAAACAGAGAATTACCATATGACCCAGAAATTCTAGGTATCTACCCAAGAGAAAAGAAAAAAAATTCACACCAAAATTTGTACATAGAACACTACAAAAATGTTCATAGAAGCACTATCACAATAGTCAAATAGCATAAACAACCTAAGTTCATCAACGTAAGAATGAATAAACAAAATGTGGTATATACATTCAATGGATTATTACTCAGCCATAAAAATGAAATACTGATATATACTACTCTGAAAATCAACCTTGAAAATAATGCTAACTGAAAGAAGTCAGATGTAAAAGTTCATACATTGTATGATTCTATTTATATGAAATATCCAGAACAGGTGAGTTCATAGAAACATATTAATGTTTGCCATAGCTGGTTGAAGAGGGAAAGGGGAATGACTGCTTAATGAGTACATTTCATTTGGGAGTTTGGAAATGTGTTGGCACTAGATAGATGTGGTAGTTGTACAACATTGTGAATATACTAAATGCCAATGAATTACGTACTTTAAGATGATTCATTTTAAAAAATTGATTGAGCTATAAATGGCATATAACATTGGTTTCAAGTGTACAACATGATTCAATATTTATACATTGCAAAATGGTCAAAGAAGTCTTAAAATGATTTGTTTTATATTATGTGATTTTTTTTTTACCTAAAACCAAAAGGCATTCACTATATAAAGGGATCCCTGTCATCTATTAAATAAGAGGTAATTGAATCATAAAGGCATCAATAGTGTAGGTGGAATTAATTGGCGGAGAAAAAAAGTTCTTAAACAAATGCTACAATTTGAAAATGTATACTTTGTGTGCCCATAAAATACATCTGTTTACACTCCTTTAAAAAATAACCTAGTATACAAGGAGCTTGAGCAAAAACCAAGAGAAAAGACAGACAACAGAAACAAAGTACACCACGGGGATATGAAAGTCAATTTGGGGAATGTAATCAATAATGTTGTAAAGATTTTGTAGGGTATCCGATGGACACTTATCTCATTAGGGAGACCACCTCAGGGATGATGTAGATGCCTGATCACTGTACTGTACACCTGAAGCTGAAGTTGAACAATAATGAATGTCAATTACAATTTTATATATATATATATAAATATATTTATTTTTATATATATTTTATAAATATATATATATTTACAAGAAGCGGAGTACAGCATTAGGAATAGAGACAGTGGAAATGTAATGACTGTGTGATGTCAGAGGGATAGTGGATGCGGGAGAGGGGTTGACACAGTGTGAGGGATATAAATGATAAATGTCTAACTATTGTTTTGTGTACCTGAAACTAATAAAAAAATGTTTAAAAATAATTAACTAAGTAAGTATGCAAAAAATAAGAAACAAAGCACAGAAATTGCAGCTAATGGAGTTGCCAAAGAAGATCTTTTAAAATCAAACATTTAAAGAACCTAAAGACATGCTGGAATATTTTGGATGAAAATTGGAAATTATAAAAGGCAATCATGGAAATTCTAGAACTGAAAAATACAGTAAATTATAGACACAGGGAATGCTCTTAGCTTCTGAATAGTCACAGTTAAAGAGTTTTTTAAAAGTGGATGGTAGGTTAGAAGAAAATAGTTACACTAAAGCATGGCAAGACAAAAGGATCAGAAAGGAAACAGGATATGGTGAAGAAAGAATGGAACCGATGTCCTGTAAATCCCAAGAGAATAAATACAAAGTCACACCTCTTGGCAATGGCTGGGAGACTTACTGGATTCAGGAATTTAAATAAATAACTATTTAATTGTTTGCTGACCACTAACAGAGGAGAGAGTTCAGTGGTCACACATGGCAAAGAATACAGACTTTGCAGTTTAGTTCAGAAAAGTCCTTAAACAAATAACATCAATAACAACTACAGAAGAGAGAGAATTTGACTTCCAGAGTTGCCACATGATATTTTAAATGTCCAATTTTCTATAAAAATAATGAGTCATGCAAAGACATAAAGTATGGCCCTTATACAGGACAACAGCAATCTATAGAAACGGTCCTTGAGGAAACCCAGATGTAGATTTACTAGACAAAGACTTAAAACCAACTATTTAAAATATGTGAAGAGCTAAAGGAAGCCATGTTTTAAAAAATTAAGAAAAGTATTAAAGCAATGTCTCACCCAATAATCAATAAAGAGATAAAAATGATAAAGAACCAAATAGAAATTCTGGAGTTGAAAGTGCAATAATTGAAATGAAAACTTCACTAGAGGGGCTCAAGAAAGATTTGCGCAAGCTGAAGAAAATTCAGCAAATTTGAAGATAGATAAGCTTATCCAGTCTGAAGGACAGAAATAAGAGCGAAGTAAAATGAACAGCATCAGAGACCTATAGAATAGCATCAAGTGTAGCAACGTACTCATAATGGGAGTCCCACAAGAAGAGGAAAGGAAGAGACAGAAAGAATATTTGGAGAAATAATTGCTGAAAAGTGCCCAAATTTGTTGAAAACAAAGAAAGGGAAGAGAAAGGAGCTATATAAGAGCAATTATTTTGTATACTATTGATATTAATTTGGTATTAATTGAACTTGATTGTTAAGATACTAATTGTGATCTCTAGGACAACTGAAAAATGACATATAATATGTATAACAAGAGAGTTATAGTATACTAGAAAATATCAAATGTGAAAGAGGGCAAGCTTTCAGTGCTGGAGGAATAGAGGGGAAAAAATTTAAGACATAGAAAAATTTCAAAATGGCAGACATAAATCCTTCCTCATCAGTAATTATATTAAATGGATTAAATTCTCCAGTCAACAGGCAAAGACTGGCAGAATATATATATTTAAATGATTCAACTATATGTTGTTTACAAGCAACACACTTTAGATTCAAAACCACAAATAAGTTAAAAGTAAAAAGATGTTAAAAGATGCACCATGCATACAGTAACCAAAAGAGACCTGGAGTGGTTATTGTAATATAAGACAAAACAGATTTAACATGAAAATTGTTACTACATAGGTATAAAGAGGGACATTTTAAAATGAAAATGTAGCAATCCATCAGCAAGACACGACAATTATAAATATATATGCAATTAACAGCAGAGCTTCAAAGTATAAAAAGCAAAAGTGGACAGAATTGAAGGATGAGATAGATAATTAACAGTTGGAGACTTAAATACCCCACTTTTAATAATAGAACAATTAGGCAGAAGATCTATAAGGAAATAGAATACTTGAATAATGCTATAAGCCAATTTGACCTAACAGACATTTATAAAACACTCCACACAACAACAGAATACACATTCTTCTTAAGTGCACATGGAATGTTCTCCAGAATAGACCATATGTTAGGCCATAAAACAAGTGTCATTAAGTTTAAAAGGATTGAAGTCATACAAAGTATGTTATCCAACCATAATGGAATGAAATTAGAAATCAATAAAAGAAGGACATTTGAGAAATTCACAAATATGTGGAAATTAGACAACACACTCCTAAATAACCAGATCAAAGAAGAAATCACAGACCATGAGGAAATAAAGTTGTTTAAATTGACTATGACTTGAATTAGACTATGATAAGTAAAGTGTAAGTAAAATATTAAACTTGAAAAGAATATAGTCTCCTATCATTGGGTAGATTGTTCTATAAATGTCAGTTAGGTGAAGTTGATTGATAGTTCTTCTATAACCTTATTGATTTTTCTAATTGTTCTATTGATTTAAGGAGGAGGAGAAGGGAGGAGGAGAAAAAGAAGAAATCACAAGAGAAGTTAGAAAATACTTTGAGGTGAGTAAGAATAAATATACAACATACCAAAACATGGGTATGCAGCTAAGCAGTGCTTAGAAGGAAATTTATAGTGGTACATGCCATTATTAAAAAAGAAGGAAAATCTTAATCACCTGATCTTCCACCTGAAGAATGTTGAAAAAGAAGTGTGAACTAGGCACAAAACAAAGAGAAAAAAGGAAATAATAAAGATTACAATGGAGATGCTTGAAATAGAGAATTTAAAAAAACAATAGAAAAATTAAAGTGCTGAAAGAAAATACCAGTTACCACCATAGAACTCTGTGCCTAATGAAAATGTTTTTTTCAGAATGATGGGGCTTTAAAGTCATTTTATGTGTCTAGGAAACGAAAATTGGTTTTGTTGCCACCAAACTGGTACTAAAAAAATACTAAAGAGTGTTCTTTAAGGAAAAAAAAAAGTATCTCAGAGATATAGGAAAGAATATGGAACAATGGAAAATATAAATGCATCAGAAAAGATAAATCATTATAAAGCATAACAGTGTTTTGTAGTGTCTAAAATATACATGAAATTAAAATCCTCAAGAATAGCACATAGGATGGAAGAGTAAGAAGAGTTAAAGGGTTCTGAGGTCCTTCGGGAGGCAGTAAAGGTTCTAATTAATATTAGACTATGATAAGTAAAGTGTAAGTAAAATATTAAACTTGAAAAGAATATAGTCTATCATTGGGTAGATTGTTCTATAAATGTCAGTTAGGTGAAGTTGATTGATAGGGTTTGCCAGTTCTTCTATAACCTTACTGATTTTTCTATCTAATTGTTCTATTGATTTAAAGAAATGAAGTCTCTAACTATCACTGTAAATTTGTTTATTTCTCCTTTCACTTCTTTCAGTTTCTAGTACCTCTGTTGTAAGGTACATATATATTTAGAATTTTTACATTTCTTGGTGAATTGACCCCTTCATCAGTATGTAATGTCCCTCTTTATCCTTGATGATATTCTTTATTCTAAAGTCAACTTCTATATTAATGTAAATACTCCAGCTTTCTTTTGATTATTGTTTGCATGGTATATCTTTTTCCATTCTTTTGCTTTTAATTACCTATGTCTTTTATATTTGAAGTGGGTTTCTTGTAGATAGATTATAATTGTTTATCCAATCTGACAACCTCTTTTAATTAGTTTATTTAGACCACTTACATTTAACATGGTTGTTGGGTTTAAATATATAATCTTGTTAATTGTTTATTTGTTCCCTTTGTGTTTTGTTCCTTTTTCCGCCTCCACAGAATTAATTGAATATTTTTATGATCCATTTTATCTCCATTAAAAATGTTATTTCGTTGTTACTCAAAGGCTTATAATATACATCTTGAATTAGTCATAATCTACCTTCAAAAAAATTATATTAGGACCACCAGTTGGCTCAGTTGGTTAGAGCACAAGCTCTTAACAACAAGGTTGCGCAGTTCAATTCTCGAATGGGATGGTGGGCTGCGCCCCCTGCAACTAAGATTGAAAACAGTGACTGGACTTGGAGCTAAGCTGCGCCCTCCACAACTAGATTGAAGGACAGCAACCTGACTTGTGGCTGATGGGTCCTGGAAAAAACACACTGTTACCCAATAAAAAATTATACTAATTCATGTATAGTGTAGGAACCTAACAACAACACACTTGTTTTTTCCCCCCAACCATTACTTTATTTATATTGCTATGCTTAAGTTTCATGGAAAAGACAACCAAGCAGTTCTTCCCCATTTCAGGAAGTTTCCAATCAACACCAATTATGTGATGACAAATAACTAGGAATGGTGACATCATTAGGACAAGGCTGACAAGGAAGAATGGGCTCTGCTCCTACGGTTCATCTCTAACAAGTATATGGCACAATGACCAGCACAAGCCATACTGGCACTGAACCTTTAGCTCTGGTCACAAATTCAGATCTCTTCTCAAGAGGCCAGCAAATCAAGTGAAATAACTGGGTTTAAAAAAAAAGTTTTAAAATGAAGCCCAAATAAGTTTTAAAAACATGCTCTTGACACATTTTCCTTTCAAAATTTACATAAAACATACATTTTCAGTCTAATAGCCCAGTTTTTTTCCCTTGTATCTGCAGACTATTCTGCCTCAAGGTGTAAACATGGTGTGTGTGTGGGCGGGACAAAGGAATGAACAGCATCTGCATATTATTCTCTCTACACACTGCTGTTGGATGAAAAATAAAAAAATTTAAAAGGAAGGAAGGAAGAAGGAGGAAGAGAGAAAGGAAAGGAAAGGAAAGGAAAGGAAAGGAAAGGAAAGGAAAGGAAAGGAAAGGAAAGGAAAGGAAAGGAAAGGAAAGGAAAGGAAAGGAAAGGAAAGGAAAGGAAAGGAAAGGAAAGGAAAGGAAAGGAAAGGAAAGGAAAGGAAAGGAAAGGAAAGGAAAGGAAAGGAAAGGAAAGGAAAGGAAAGGAAAGGAAAGGAAAGGAAAGGAAAGGAAAGGAAAGGAAAGGAAAGGAAAGGTTCTAATAATGTATTACAGAATTGTACACCTGAAATCTATGTAACTTTACTAACAATTGTCGTCCCAATAAACTTTAATTTAAAAACAAAAGAAAGAAAAAGAAAAGAAGGGTTCTAGAGAATCTCTTCTGATTTGACAGTTATTTTCTTTCAACACTTGAAAGATGTCACTCCATTGTCTTCTGATTTGCACAATTTCTAATTTAAAAAAAGCCTGGTGTGTAATTCTTATCTTTTTCCCTCTACATTTAATGTCTTTTTTCTCAGGCCGCCTTCGAATTTTTTAATTTTGGTTTTCAGTAATTGGATTAGGGTGAGTTTAGGTTGCTGGAGGGCTTTTCTCAATGTTTGTGCTCCACCCTCAGCTTTCAGCCTCCTCTGTGTGCCTGAGCTCAGGAAGGGTCTCTAAGCACACTTTTGCCCTTCTGCCATGGAAAGGCTGCTGTCCCTTGATTCTCTGGGCTTGCTGGCCTAGTGGTGGGGGTTGGGGTGGTTTTCTGCTGTTCAGGTCCAGCCTTAATCCTAAGCAGACCCTGTGTCCCGGGTCTTGCGAGAGTCAGACTTTCTCAGTGATCCTGTCCCTTCCTGGAGTAGCCAAATTCTGCCAGTATCTTTGCAGGTTCTTTATAGGAGTGTTAGTTCCCTGCTCCTCCCCTAGGAGTAGAGGGGGTATTCTGTTTTCTTTTTGTTTTTTGTTTTTGTTTTTTACCTTTATCACAGTCACTTGTTCCCTGGGAGACACAAGGTTTGCTGCCCTTCTTCCTACAGCTTTTGTCTGCAAGGAAGAAGGGTCTGGGCATAGTTTCATGCCTTTCTTGTGGTGGCTGCTCCCTTTTCCAGGCCTGCATCACAGATGGTGGCTTTGTCTGGTCTCCTTCCCAGCCTCTGGTTTTGCTTGAGGACCTGATAAAGTCTGAAGAAGAGCCTGCTCATGGGTGCAAATTCCCATTGTGTCTGCAGCTTCTAGGAATTCTGTACTTTCACGTTAGCACACATGAAGCGTTCGGCAACTTGTTAAAACTCTAGCTGAATTCTTACCTACTTGCATGCTATCTGGTGTCTTCTCCTCTCAAGTTCTGCCACAGATCAGCTACTGCTCATCTCTGTGTCTCCTTGGAAGGCCTGTCTTTCCTTAGTGTACTTGGCTGTCCTGAGACCTTAGCTCTCTGATGGGTTCGAGAAAAGTTTTGATTGTGTAGTTTATCTAGTTTTTTCTTGTTAGAGTGGAAACAATGCTCTTCAGCTTTCAACATCCTAAGTGGGAGCAGAACCTGTGTAGTCTCCCATTAACATTTTCTAACTTGTTAGACAAATAGTGAAGCTGATTTCAAGAGAGATTTCTTTTTCCAATGTGTGCCTATTTTGTTCCCATTCTATTTCTCTTAAATAAAATTATTATATGTTTACTTACCATTTCTTCTAACCCCTTGTTAGCCAAAAGATTTTCCCGGTCTTTATGGTCACCTTCCATGGCTTCAAAATTACTTCCCCAATGTATACTTGAAAAGAGCTCAGAAAAGAAGAATTTGATCTGATACCTTGTTAGGGTTAACCTAACCTTTTATTAAAAAGCTTTTGTTCTGAAGAAAACTTAAAACTTTGCTGCTCTACCTTGGCTTAGAAAATTATCTGATGAAGCAAGCAGCTTTGTTAAGTAGGAGCATCAATAGCAGATCTCACTTGGGACATTTTCACCCAAAGAAGAAGAGAAAGAAGAGAAATGAGTAGAACCATTTCATGGATATTCCATTAAAAAGATTATTTTAGGGTCGGCCGGATGGCTCAGTTGGTTAAAGCACAAGCTCTGAACAACAGGGTTGCCAGTTCGATTCCCACATGGGCCAGTGAACTGAGCCCTCCACAACTAAATTGAAGGACAATGACTTGGAGCTGATGGGCCCTGGAGAAACACACTGTTCCCCAATATTCCCCAATATTCAATATACATATGTGTGTGTGTGTGTGTGTGTGTGTGTGTGTGTGTATTATTGTAAATGGCTGTTGTTACTTTCTCACTGAATTATAGATCACTTGCTTGGATAACTCAAAATTAGCATCGTAAAAACAAAGTCAAGCTACTCTTGTAGAATCATTTTTATTTTTATTTATATCAATAGGAATAGAAAATGAATTGATAAACCTAATAATCCTTTCTTAGATTTCCTATAAAGACAAATAATAGGTCTGTTTCCTATCCCTTATATGAAAGAGTATCTATCACTTATTTAAAATAAATATTGGATAATTAAATATAATCAAAATATTTTAAATGTATGGAGTTTGAAATAACAGTGCGATTATAATTTTTCAAATAAAAGATGGTAGAAATCAAATTTCTTTGATCATAATAGATGATTAATACTCGCTCAATACATTAAGATTTAATAAAATTACGTTGCTTTTTTGGGGGGCCGGCCTGGTGGCTCAGCGGTTAGAGCTCCATGCTCCTAACTCCGAAGGCTGCCGGTTCGATTCCCACATGGGCCAGTGGGCTCTCAACCACAAGGTTGCCAGTTCAATTCCTTGAGTCCCCCAAGGGATGGTGGGCAGCGCCCGCTGCAACTCAGATTGAACAGGGCACCTTGAGCTGAGCTGCCGCTGAGCTCCCGAATGGCTCAATTGGTTGGAGCACATCCTCTCAACCACAGGGTTGCCGGGTCGAGTGGGCTGCGCCCCCTGCAACTATCAACGGCAACTGTACCTGGAGCTGAGCTGCGCCCTCCACAACTAAGACTGAAAGGACTACAACTTGAAGCTGAACAGCACCCTCCACAACTAAGATCGAAAGGACAACTTGACTTGGAAAAAAAAAACTGCTTTGTTTTTCTTTTGTGGAGACTTCCTGTGTTTTACTTTAGTATTCCAGATCACCCAGAAATGGGTGCATACCCAAGGAATAAAGCGATAGGTATGAGCTTCTTGTTTAAAAATAACACTTGTGTATGTTACCATTGCTTAGCCAATAGCAAAGCTTTATGGAACCACAGAATGTTCTTGTTTAAGAATCCCACCTGAGTTAAATGCTTGCTTTGCTATTTATTAACTCTGTGCCTTTGGACAAGTTCTCTGGGTCTGCTTCCTTATCTATAAAATGGAGTTATCTATCTGCTGGACTATCAAATGTAACAAAAGTTTCTTAGGCTTCCAGGCTTGGAGGTACAATAAGGTGGAAAGTGAGGAGCAGTCATTTTGTGGCTGGTGTTCCAACAACTCCAAGGCTAGAACTCCATGTGTGACATCCTCCTGCTCTACTTCCACCATCAGGCTTTCTGAAGACCACCAAAGAGATGGGTCTGACAGACTCAGGTTCAGTGCCATGAACCACCAAGTTTAGGAGATGCTGCTTTTCATTCTGACCTTGGTCATTTTCACAGCTGCTGCCACCACAGCAATTGCCGTTACGATTGATGCTTCTGTTCATATTTCTTGTCTTCATTCCCTCTGAGAATTTTTAATTATTTTGCTTCACCCAAATGTTCACCCTATCACTCAGAAAAATAGAATGGACTCTTCTCCCTAGAAACCCAGGAAGTCCATGTCCTCAGGGTTGGGATCTCAGCCTGCTGTCCCCTAGCCATGAAGGTGTGAGACTCAGTGACCCACATTTCATGATGCCAGCTTGGTACCGGGTACAGTGCTGGGTGCTGGTGAGAGACAGGGATGACTAAGATTCAGCTCCTGCTCTTCAAGAACCATGAGTCCAATGGTGTCCTCTCCAATCTTGGGGACTATACCCTATTTCATTAATTCAGACCTCCAAATCAACCTAGGCACTCCTCTTTCATGCTATTCCCACTTCAACCATTCAACCCCTCTTCCCTTGGCTTCCCCTCTTCCCCGTCTCAGACATGCTCTTCTCTTTTTTAGCTTGAGTGACTGAGCGGCTGGAGGTACCAATCATCAAGATGGTGAACCCAGAAGGAGGAACAAATCAGAACTATCTTTCCTAAACCAGCAAAGATTTAGAAAACGTATAGCCCTGCTCCTGTTATCAATTTTTGTTTTTCTTCAGCATAAGCCACACTCAACAGTATTTTGCCTAATTTATGAAGTTTTTTAAAAAAATCAATCAACCAAAAATTGTTCGACCTTCAACTTGAAGTAGAGATGGACTAAACTAAATTCATCCCTTATTGTTTGTTGCCAGGCAAAATTTTTTCTACTCCTCTCAAATAGAAGGCAGTTGAGAACTTGCTGGATCAGGCACGGTACCAAAAATTTTAAAGGCAGTGGTACATTAATCCTCACAACTGTATGATATAGGTGTGATTATTAGACTGGTTTTTTTAGGCTAAAATAAAAAACTACAGGCTGAGAAAGTGTAAATTCTTTGTCAAGGTCACAGAGTTAGGAAGTGTCAGAGAAATGTCCATGATTTTAATATTATCTTCTATATCCATGAATATATACAAACAGTATACAAAAGCCCAGATGCTAAACAAAGAAAAGGGAAGATTAGAACATTGCCCATGTGATAGCTGGCTCATTATTACACTAATCACTGTAATGAGTGCAGAATCTTGAGTATTAGCTTCATTGAATTTTCCAGCTCTTAAATCTTCATGCTGTGTTCATTTTAATTAAATTTGGTACAATATTTTAATTAAACTCACTACAATAACAACAACAACAACAACAACAGACATCAGATAGTCTAGAGTTTGTTTTCAGGACATTCATTCACCAATACTGAGCTCCTTGAGGGCAGGGACCTTGTCCTATTAACCTTTATATCCCCTACAGTACAATAGACTTCAGATACATTTCTAATTGAAAAAACTCTGTAACAAAACATTCCCAAAATCCAGACAATGTACATTTATTTTGAGCAAAATTTACTAGAGCAATGCTCTATTATCGTAAAAGAATTAGGACAGCCCCTTGGTCTACTTCTCTTCCACCATATTGTAGCTGTTTGTCGTCATTATCAGCATTGTTGTCATCACAGCACCTACCCTGTATTGAGTGTGTACTGAATGCTAGTGATTTATATGCCGTAACTCATTTACTCTCAGCAGTATTATGAGAGAGACATGATTACAATCCCTATGCCACTTTTGAGGAAAGGGGGCTCAATATGGTTAAAAAACTAATCAAAGCTTACAATAAAAATGGTGGAGCCAGAATTAAAAATCATACTTGTTTGACTCCATTCATTCACCCTTTTAAAAATCTCTATAGAATACTTACCACATGCCAGACACGGTTTCGCGAACTGGGTTCAAAATTTTAAAAGTACAAAAGGGTGTGCAACATAAAGTCACCTCCCACCGTATTCCTATTCCCACCCCTATATAGGCACCACCATCCCCTCTAAGCAATCAATGTTATCAGTTCCTTGGGACCTATAACTTCAGGTAGGAATTTCCCTTTTATGTCAACCCTTGGCATGTTTAATATTTCCCACCTCTCCTAATAGTCCTAGACTTCTTTGATGAGTTGATCTTAAGTAATTCAATTGATCTTAAGTAATTGTGTCCTTGGGAAGCCAGATTATGTTTTATCTGAGATGAGGTCATTGCTAAGCAGGAGAGTGAGTGCTTGTAGGCTAACTCATGGTGTTTTTCCCGAAGCCCGTTTTTCTAGGAGGTGATCATTGCCAGCTCCAATGGATTCTCACACTTAGGATGTCCATACTATTTCCCCTCCAGCTCTCTCTCTGAACTGAAGCTCTGTGACCACAGTAGTCCATCTGAACAAGGCTTTGTGACTTCTTTGTGGTCCTGGCATCCTAACATTTGTTGCTTTCTTCTTTTCTCAGAATACAATCTTTATTAGAGCACTCCTTAGAGTTAAGGATGGGGGATTTTTTTGCCCATAAGCTCTCAAACGATTTCATGAAAATTAAAAACATTAGGACAAGAATCTGAACTGGCTTAAAATTTTTCCATCAGACATTTGTTTCCTTGGCAATAAACTTCCTGTTTCTCTCCTTTCTGGGTGGGGTTTAGAAGGACACCTGACTGGTGAAAAAAGAAACGTGAATGAAAGAGTATAGGATCCAAGGGAGTGGGTTCGTGTGTTGAACAGAAAAGGCCCACGGGCCAGAGAGCATAAGTTCTGGCTCATCATTTCTCATGCTTTCTCAAGGGTTGTTGCCTAGGAGTTTGGCTGCATAGTCACAAATTTGGATTATATGTCAAAATATCACTTTTGATACTATAACCCTTTGTTACAATTATGATACATTCTTGACTTTCATGTGACATCCTTTCGTCATTTAGCAAATTATATAACAACTTTATTGAGATATAATTCATACCATATCATTCACGCATTTAAAGTGTTGTGGGGTTTTTTTCTTTCAGGATATTCACAAAGTTGTGTAACCATTACCACAAAAACTTTTAGAACACTTTCATTACCTCAAAAAGAAACTCTACCCAATAGCAATCACCCTCCATTTATTCTCAACTTTCTTAGCTCTAGGCAACAACTAATCTACTTTCTGTCTCTATAGATTTGCCTATTGTGGAAATTTCACATAAATGCATTCATCTAATATGTGGTCTATTGTGTCTGCCTTCTTTCACTTAGCAAAATGTTTTCAAAGTTAATTCATGTTGTAGCATGTATTGGTACTTTATTTCTTACTACCAAATAATATTCCATTGCTTGGATGTACCACATTTTACTTATCCATTCATGTTGATGGACATTTGGGTTGTGTCCATTTCTTGGTTATTATGAATAATTCTGCTATGAACATTTGTGTACAAGTTTTTGTGTGGACATATATTTTCATCTCTTGGGTATATACCCAGGAGTGGAATTAGTGGGTCATGTGGTAATTCTACGTTTAACCCTTTCAGGAGCTGCCAGATTGTTTTCTAAAGCAGCTGCTTCATTTTACATTGTCATAGCAATGTATGAGGGCTCTAAATCTCCACATTCTTATCAACATTTGTTATTTTCTGTTGTTGTTGTTGTTGTTTTTAAAACTATTATAGCTATCCTAGGGGGTATGAAGTGGTACGTTACTGTGGTTTGATTTGATGACTAATGATACTGAACATTTTTCACGTGCTTATTGGCCATTTGTGTATCTTTTTTGGAGAAATGTCTATGCAGGTCTTTTGCCCATTTAAAAAATTGGGTTCTCTGTCTTTTTATTATTGAGTTCTTCATCATTATATTAATTGAGCAAATCAATATCATAAGCTCCACCTAAAGCTCCATGGTCAGCACAATTCACCTGCATTCTGCTAAGGTACATTGTAGTATGTAAAATGTGGACATCACTGAAGCCACTGCCCATGTGTTCCAGAGCTCTGATCCCACTCAGGACACAGACATTTCTATTCGATCATACCAGCATTTTGTAAGTTAGTATAGCCCTATAACCCTAATTAGATTTTGTCAAATTTTAAATAAAATATATTACAATGATTTGATATGTGATTAAATGATGTAGTCATTTCAACAGCTGAAGATAATAAAACTTATATTGTAAGTAAAAATAGAACGAAATTGTTACAATACAAACCACTGATGCTTTCAAACTATTGCTAATTTGAAGTTTTTCCTCTGTGTATATTTAATTATTGAAAATAAGTTGCAAAATTTTTACCTGTTTCTACTAGATAAATTAGAGGTGAGAACTACCCTCTCTTCTTATAAAGTTTGGTCTCTTGCACAATAGCAGTGACTGAAATAAATGGTGCCAAATTTTGGAGAGAGTCTTGTTTAATTCAGAATATAATTAAAATCTCATGTAGCTTTATTGGTTTTAGTATCCAGCAGAGAAAAAATATTGAAACTCCAAGAGATTTTGAATTAAATAGCTACAACAGTTTTGTTTTATTAGTTCTGACTGTGTGAAAAAAATTATAAGGACAACTTTGGAAAAATCTTGTTCCTTGAGAGCCCCAAATGACTTTTAAAACAATAAAACAAACTATAAAACCTACACGAGTGATATTAAAAATTATGTAGTTCAATAAATGTGACATTCACAAATGTGGTTGTAATATTTTTTTACCTATAGCAAAATGAACATGGATCTGACGATTGGATTTAGAAGAGGTAGTGTTATATAGCTTAAAAGAATTAAGTGCCACAATTTGCTGGTGAGGATTATGTAGCTGACTTGGAATGTTATACCACTGCCTTTTAAGATATCCATCTACCTCATAGCTTCTGTGGCTAAATCACGGAAAGGGATGATGCTTCCTTTTCCTATATTAGTAATTATTTCCCTAGCATTTAATATTTGTTTTTGAGAGCTTTGTAGACTTAGATTTTTTTTTTGGCTAAGTCATGCACAGACTCAACTATAAACCCATACTATTTTTGAAGATAGAGAATGAAGACTGGCTAGTAAAGGCATTAAATGAATTGTAATCATCTCAATTACTCGCTAGGTGAGAAAGAGGCAGAAAAACAAAGATGAGGGAGAAACATTTTGTGAGAAAAATAATAATAACAGTTACCTGCCTAGTTCACTGAGGTCCAAATCATCAAAGACCCAAACATAACTTTTGAAGGTATGTTTGAGCTTTAGGTGACAATAACTGTCTTTTCTTTGTTCCCAAATCCTGTGTTTGTCTTTGATACATGGAGGAGCACAATTTACTTGCAGTCTCCCAGTAACTGTCTAAATTCTCCATCAGGCCATGTGATGAGAATTATGATTGGTGGAGTGGGCATATCAGACCAGATCACAGAGGGACCAATGATTCGCAAACAGCCCTCCACTGATGGTTCCCAGGGGCAATCCACCACGTGAATTTGTAGGCAGACTTAATAAATAATTTTTATCTTAAGAAACGAGACAATGCTTTCATTTTTAAACATACAATCATACTTACTTTTAAGCCTTTATATTCAAAAATTTACAATCTACAGAGAAGCTGAAACAATGAACATCTGTATATTCTTCACTTAAATTCACTAATAAGTTAATTTTCTAATTTGGTTTATTTCCATATATATATATATATATATATATATATATTTTTTTTTTTTCAAAATAAGTTGCAGATATCATGAACTTTCACCCCTAAATATGTTTGTCTGCACCTAAGAATAAAAACATTTACCCATAATACTAATCACTACTAACACAATAATGTCATGTAACCTACAATTTATATTCAGTTTTTGCTTATCTCCTCAAATGCCTTTTGTAGGTTTTCTTTTTAAATCAAGAATCTAATCAATTGGGGTGATGCTATGAGATCTTGTGAAAATCCTTATCCTCAACAATGTTTCACTCAGCGGTTTTGGAGTTCAATGCTGATTCTTTCTTGAATGAATTATTACATTTTCTGATTTTATCAATCTTTCTACATTTGTTAGCTGGCATTCTTCCAGCTTTACCATCCACCATCCCTTTCTCCACTGAATAGAAATAGTATGAGCTGTTATAGTCAATGTGTTATAATCCATAATGTGTTTTTGATGCTTAAATCACCCCAAATTTGGCCAATGGACAACCCTTCAAGGCAGTTCCTGTTTTCTTCCCATGGTTTATGGCACAAGATGCTTCTTGGATTTTTCCTGCCACAAACCTAGAATCAGCCACTTTTTCAAGAACCTGCTTTTACTGTGAATAGGTCACACATCCACATGGTTCGATTCTCCAAATACAAAGTATACAGTACATTCTCCCTCCAAGTCCACCTCTCTCTCTCTTCATAGACAATGTTATTAGTTTTCTCTATATCCTTCCAGAGATAGTTTATATAATAGAGCACAGACATGGATAAATGTTTATACCCTCTCCCAACATGTTAACTCCAATGATAGCATATTACACTCACTGTTTGTCTGTGCTTGTAGCTGTTGTCTGTCCTCAGATTCTGAAAGATGCCTATGACTCCACCCCAGAAAGATTAGGAAACTTTAGGCTGAGTCTTAAATCTTTCAAATGAGTAAAGCTCAGGCAGGGACTTGACCAAAGTTGTACTGGAAACACTCACATGCTATTCCCTGGACTTGTAATATCCGTCCCTCTTTAGGCTCTTTGACAACTCATTTTTCAAATATCACTTCCTTGGGCTTTCCTTTTCTTAACAAGCCCCCTCTTCCTACTAGGTGATGTCCCCTTGTTATAAGGTTTCAGATCACTATGTACTCTTCCTTCCTAGCACACACATAAGGCACTGTGTTAAAATTTATTTCCTGTCTCGGGGAGGACAGGAACTACATCTGTCTTGTTTAAAGCTGGCACACAGTAGTTGCTCAACAAAAATGTGCGAAGTGCAACTCGAACTCAGGCCATCTGGCTGGGACTCTACTCTCCTTTTTAATGTGGTCCTGCTGCAGTCGGAGAAATGGTTCCAAGATGTAAATTTAAAAACTCTCAATAGAAAAAGCTTGGAAGTCTTTTCATTTCCACGATTAATGGAGGACCTTAGCTGAAACCGCTCACCGCGAGGTGTGACGACCGCAGGAGGGCGTCAATCAAAAAAATGCCCCCTTGCCCCGCAGGCGAGTGGAGCTGCACAGAGCCGAGGCCACACGGGGTAGCATCACAGCTTCAATAGAAAACACGTGCAAAACGGGAAAGCGGGCTGCGCACAGCTGCGACCCCTAGGACCCGGGGAAAGGAGACATGCAGCAGCCCCCATTGGGTCGACGAAGACTGGACAGCTTCTGCCTGGAGCCATAGAATCCAGGCTTTCCCTTGATTCCTGCCCGAAGAGGCTTCTTTCTGCCAGCGTCCCCAGGGAAGTGGCTAAATCCGGGGGCTCACAGATGAATCGGGCTGGAGCGGCTACCAGTTCCGAGCACCTCAAGCCTAGTTGTCCTTACCCCACTGGAACGCAGCTAAGGACCGTGGATCTCTCTCTTTGGAGCTGCCCCAGGACCCCAAGGCACTCCCTCCCTCTACTAACTCCAGAGGCGCCCGGGGCAACAGTCAGTGCCACCTTGACTTCGGGAGCGCGCCGACCAGAGAAGTGCGGCCCTGCCAGTGGCCTCTATGGCTGCCAGATCGAGTCTAGCTATCCCTCGCTTGGGACCGGC